>NC_060187.1:16241869-16349369 GCF_021184085.1 Oncorhynchus gorbuscha | reverse complement strand
GTTTGATGTGTTTGATGTGTTTGGTACCATTCCATTGATTCCATGTGTTTGATGTGTTTGGTACCATTCCATTGATTCCATGTGTTTGATGTGTTTGATGTGTTTGGTACCATTCCATTGATTCCATGTGTTGGATGTGTTTGGTACCATTCCATTGATTCCATGTGTTTGATGTGTTTGATGTGTTTGGTACCATTCCATTGATTCCATGTGTTTGATGTGTTTGGTACCATTCCATTGATTCCATGTGTTTGATGTGTTTGGTACCATTCCATTGATTCCATGTGTTTGATGTGTTTGGTACCATTCCATTGATTCCATGTGTTTGATGTGTTTGGTACCATTCCATTGATTCCATGTGTTTGATGTGTTGGATGTGTTTGGTACCATTCCATTGATTCCATGTGTTTGGTACCATTCCATTGATTCCATGTGTTTGGTACCATTCCATTGATTCAATGTGTTGGATGTGTTTGGTACCATTCCATTGATTCCATGTGTTTGGTACCATTCCATTGATTCAATGTGTTGGATGTGTTTGGTACCATTCCATTGATTCCATGTGTTTGATGTGTTTGGTACCATTCCATTGATTCCATGTGTTGGATGTGTTTGGTACCATTCCATTGATTCCATGTGTTTGATGTTTGTTGATTCCATGTGTTTGATGTGTTTGGTACCATTCCATTGATTCCATGTGTTTGACGTGTTTGATGTGTTTGGTACCATTCCATTGATTCCATGTGTTTGATGTGTTTGATGTGTTTGGTACCATTCCATTGATTCCATGTGTTTGATGTGTTTGGTACCATTCCATTGATTCCATGTGTTTGATGTGTTCGATGTGTTTGGTACCATTCCATTGATTCCATGTGTTTGACGTGTTTGATGTGTTTGGTACCATTCCATTGATTCCATGTGTTTGATGTGTTGGATGTGTTTGGTACCATTCCATTGATTCCATGTGTTTGGTACCATTCCATTGATTCAATGTGTTGGATGTGTTTGGTACCATTCCATTGATTCAATGTGTTGGATGTGTTTGGTACCATTCCATTGTTTCAATGTGTTTGATGTGTTTGATGTGTTTGGTACCATTCCATTGATTCCATGTGTTGGATGTGTTTGGTACCATTCCATTGATTCCATGTGTTTGATGTGTTTGATGTGTTTGGTACCATTCCATTGTTTCAATGTGTTTGATGTGTTTGATGTGTTTGGTACCATTCCATTGATTCAATGTGTTGGATGTGTTTGGTACCATTCCATTGATTCCATGTGTTTGATGTGTTTGATGTGTTTGGTACCATTCCATTGATTCAATGTGTTGGATGTGTTTGGTACCATTCCATTGATTCAATGTGTTTGATGTGTTTGGTACCATTCCATTGATTCAATGTGTTGGATGTGTTTGGTACCATTCCATTGATTCAATGTGTTTGATGTGTTTGGTACCATTCCATTGATTCAATGTGTTTGATGTGTTTGGTACCATTCCATTGATTCCATGTGTTGGATGTGTTTGGTACCATTCCATTGATTCCATGTGTTTGATGTGTTTGGTACCATTCCATTGATTCCATGTGTTGGATGTGTTTGGTACCATTCCATTGATTCCATGTGTTTGATGTGTTTGGTACCATTCCATTGATTCCATGTGTTTGATGTGTTTGGTACCATTCCATTGATTCCATGTGTTGGATGTGTTTGGTACCATTCCATTGATTCCATGTGTTGGATGTGTTTGGTACCATTCCATTGATTCCATGTGTTTGATGTGTTAGGTACCATTCCATTGATTCCATGTGTTTGATGTGTTCGGTACCATTCCATTTATTCCATGTATTTGATGTGTTTGGTACCATTCCATTGATTCCATGTGTTGGATGTGTTTGGTACAATTCCATTGATTCAATGTATTTTATGTGTTTGGTACCATTCCATTGATTCCATTCCAGCCATTACAATGAGCACATCCTCCTGTAGCTCCTCCCACCACCCTGCTCTGACACACACGGCAACAGTAGAACCCGATCCTCATCATTCAGTATGCGTGGAACAGAGCAATGTCAGAGCCTTAACCCTAATCCCCGAGCAAAGCAAGAGAACACCCTATCATTACCTAACAGTAGCCCCATGTCAGAGCCTTAACCCTAACCCCCTAGCAAAGCAAGAGAACCCACCTATCATTACCTAACAGTAGCCCCATGTTAGAGCCTTAACCCTAACCCCCTAGCAAAGCAAGAGAACCCACATATCATTACCTAACAGTAGCCCCATGTCAGACCCTTAACCCTAACCCCCTAGCAAAGCAAGAGAACACCCTATCATTACCTAACAGTAGCCCCATGTCAGACCCTTAACCCTAACCCCCTAGCAAAGCAAGAGAACACCCTATCATTACCTAACAGTAGCCCCATGTTAGAGCCTTAACCCTAACCCCCTAGCAAAGCAAGAGAACCCACCTATCATTACCTAACAGTAGCCCCATGTCAGAGCCTTAACCCTAACCCCCTAGCAAAGCACGATAACCCACCTATCATTACCTAACAGTAGCCCAATGTCAGACCCTTAACCCTAACCCCCTAGCAAAGCAAGAGAACACCCTATCATTACCTAACAGTAGCCCCATGTCAGACCCTTAACCCTAACCCCCTAGCAAAGCAAGAGAACACCCTATCATTACCTAACAGTAGCCCCATGTCAGAGCCTTAACCCTAACCCCCTAGCAAAGCAAGAGAACACCCTATCATTACCTAACAGTAGCCCCATGTCAGACACTTAACCCTAACCCCCTAGCAAAGCAAGAGAACACCCTATCATTTCCTAACAGTAGCCCCATGTTAGAGCCTTAACCCTAACCCCCTAGCAAAGCAAGAGAACCCACCTATCATTTCCTAACAGTAGCCCCATGTTAGAGCCTTAACCCTAACCCCCTAGCAAAGCAAGAGAACCCACCTATCATTACCTAACAGTAGCCCCATAATAGAGCCTTAACCCTAACCCCCTAGCAAAGCAAGAGAACCCCCCTATCATTACCTAACAGTAGCCCCATGTCAGAGCCTTAACCCTAACCCCCTAGCAAAGCAAGAGAACCCCCCTATCATTACCTAACAGTAGCCCCATGTCAGAGCCTTAACCCTAACCCCTTGTTTAAACACAGTGCAGAGTCCACACTCTCTGGTGGAGAAACCCACATGCCCCAGCTCTCCCCTCACCTTATCCTTCCCCCTCTTCCCTTTAGTCTCCTTACCAGGTGTGAGCGACGGTGAAGCGCCGACGGTGGCGGATCCCCCCCTTGTTGACCATGAGCTTGCGGAAGAAGCGTGGGGAACTGCGGGGGGACAATTTGGGCGACATGGCGCCCCTCTTCCCCCCCTGGCCAGTGTTCAGCTCCAGGTGCATGTGTTCTTTAAAGGTGCGGATGCATCCGGAGTCAGCGTCTGGAGCACTCAGCTCGTTGGACGACATGCTGATGAATGGATGGGGAATTACTGTGGAATATTTCAGATGGACCCCTCTCGATTTCGATATTTCTCTGTCCTTTCTTTCGTTATTTATTTTGCTGTCTCTCGCAGAGGCTATGCCATGCATAAGCAGGCAGAGCTGAGGGCTGGAGGGAAGCAGAGGAATTGAGGCTAATACACTAACACACAAATTCCTGCTTCCACAGTGTGCGTGGCTTTGCCTCCGCTCTCTCTCTCTCTCTCTCTCTCTCTCTCTCTCTCTCTCTCTCTCTCTCTCTCTCTCTCTCTCTCTCTCTCTCTCTCTCTCTCTCTCTCTCTCTCTCTCTCTCTCTCTCTCTCTCTCTCTCTCCTCAGCTTCAGGGATTAGCAACCTGCAGATTCAGAGTCCTCTTTCCCTCTCTCTAAGGCAGCACAGTTCTCTCTCACTCCCTTTCTCTCTCTCTCCCTCTCGCTCTCTCTCCAGTCAGTCTTCCTCAGAGGGCAACTAGTCCTTCTTCTCCAATCCTGTTCATTAGACACTGGTAGAGGAGTCTTGGTCACAGCAGAGTCATCCTTCCTTCCAGAAAGAAGAATACTGCTCCTGTGCTCTCTACTGTTCTCCCCCACCTCTCTCTCACTCTTTCTCTTTCACTCTCACTCTCTCTCTCTCTCTCTCTCTCTCTCTCTCTCTCTCTCTCTCTCTCTCTCTCTCTCTCTCTCTCTCTCTCTCTGTCTCCTGTGGGTCTGCCTGTCGGTGCGTGTCTATAAAGTGCACACCCGAGCAGCCCTCCCTCTCTGCCTCTCTGCCTCCCTCCCTCCCTCCACACTCACAGTCCATTCAGTGTAGAGAGCTGCTCTGCTCTTTTCCTCTAATCAACGGCTACCCTCCTGGAGAGGCAGACTCCCTCGTCTATCTGACAGCTACTGTAGTCCATGGCTAGGTCCCCCTCACCGCACCAACACACTTACACACTCTCTCACCCGCACACAGAGAAGGACAGTGGTTTGAGAGGCTATCTGCTCAGCTGGGAGGCAGAGGCACATGCTCCACTGTTCATTCAGAATAAACATGAGGGGCGCAGTGTAAGCATGCAACCCACACCAGGCCACGCCCCCCCTGAGCTCTGATTGGCTGCTGGTTATTTTGAGGACAGGCAGGCAGACGCAGGGACAGGTTGCCATGTTTCTTGGTGATGTGGCTGAATTATGATGATCATAATAAAGTGACCTTTTGCAGCTCGGAGCAGATCGAGTCCAGAAACAGATTTGTTTTATAGAAAAAGGAAACGGATAGGATTCTGTTTCAACCCCTCTAGTAACAAACTGTATAGCCTAGTCTGCATAGTGACACATTGACACAGTACATGAAGGACACACACACACACACTATCAGAGAACATTCCATTACAATCTATGTATGTCATTGACAATTAGACAGCCATGTAATCATAATTACAGTAGCGTGGAGGAGATCTAACCATGGCATTACCCCCCACTGAGACCAGACTACTGAGGGAAAGAGACAGAGAGAAAGTGGAGAGGAGAGAGACAGAGAGAGAGACAGAGAGAGAGAGAGAGAGGGGAGAGACAGAGAGAGAGAGAGAGAGAGAGAGAGAGAGAGAGAGAGAGATAGAAAGGGGAGAGGAGACAGAGAGACCGAGAGAGAGAGCAAGACAGGGGAGAGAGAGAGCAAGAGAGGGGGGAGAGAGAGAGAGAGAGAGAGAGAGAGAGAGAGAGAGAGAGAGAGAGAGAGAGAGAGAGAGAGAGAGAGAGAGAGAGAGAGAGAGAGAATACTAGTGATTTAATATGATCTCTATGTGTGGAACCATAGAATGAGGAATTAGAATACTAGTGATTTAATATGATCTCTATGTGCGGAAGCATAGAATGAGGAATTAGAATACTAGTGATTTAATATGATCTCTATGTGTGGAACCATAGAATGAGAAATTAGAATACTAGTGATTTAATATGATCTCTATGTGTGGAACCATAGAATGAGGAATTAGAATACTAGTGATTTAATATGATCTCTATGTGTGGATGCACCAGAGAGATAGATACAGTTGTTGTATCACTCTGGTGGTTCCACCACAGTCCCTGTCCAAAGTGTTAAACCCCTCTATAGCTGTGTCCTCCTGTTAAGCAAAAGCTATGGGAGATCATAACCCCTAGTGGTGTTGCTGTATGTATCTCTGTGTTCAATCACATATCTCTCACCTTCCCTCTTCTCCCCACCATCCTCTCCACTCCCGGTTCTTCTCCTGATGTCTAAAAGCTATGGAAGGCCAAACACCATAACCCTTAGTTTCACTGCACCTCTCTGTTTTATTCCAAAATGCTTTATATCCATTTTCAGACATTTTGGTAAATTCTCTTTTATTGTTTAAAGAAATTATAGAAGAGACTGGTGTGTTTTCTAACCATCTAATCATCTACAGTGCCTTGCGAAAGTATTCACCCCCTTTGGTATTTTTCCTATTTTGTCTTGCAACCTGGAACTAAAGTATATTTGAGGGGGGGGGGTTGTATCATTTGATTTACACAACATGCCTACCACTTTGAAGATGCAAAATATTTTTTATTGTGAAACAAACAAGAAATAAGACAAAAAAACGGAAAACTTGAGCGTGCATAACTATTCACCCCCCCAAAGTCAATACTGTAGAGCCACCTTACGCAGCAATTACAGTTGCAAGTCTTTTGGGATATGTCTCTATAAGCTTGGCACATTTAGCCACTGGGATTTTTGCCCATTCTTCAAGGCAAAACTGCTCCAGCTCCTTCAAATTGGATGGGTTCCTGCTGGTGTACAGCAATATTTAAGTCATACCACAGATTCTCAATTGGATTGAGGTCTGGGCTTTGACTAGGCAATTCCAAGACATTTAAATGTTTCCCCATAAACCACTCGAGTGTTGCTTTAGCAGTATGTTAGGGTCATTGTCCTGCTGGAAGGTGAACCTCCATCTCAGTCTCAAATCTCTGGAGGACTGAAACAGGTTTCCCTAAATAATTTCCCTGTATTTAGCGCCATCCATCATTCCTTCAATTCTGACCAGTTTCCCAGTCCCTGCCGATGAAATACATCCCCATGATGCTGCCACCACCATGCTTCACTGTGGGGATGTTGTTCTCAGGGTGATGAGAGGTGTTGGGTTTGTGCCAGACATAGCATTTTCCTTGATGGCCAAAAAGCTACATTTTTGTCTCATCTGACCAGAATACCTTCTTCCATATGTTTGGGGAATCTCCCAAATGCCTTTTGGCTTATTTGTTTCTTTAATAAGCAATGGCTTTTTTCTGGCCATTCTTCTGTAAAGCCCAGCTCTGTGGAGTGTACGGCTTAAAGTGGTCCTATGGTCATATACTCCCATCTCTGCTGTGGAACTTTGCAGCTCCTTCAGGATTATCTTCGGTCTCTTTGTTGCCTCTCGGATGAATGCCCTCCTTGCCTGGTCTGTGAGTTCTGGTGGGCGGCCCTCTCTTGGCAGGTTTGTTGTGGTGCCATATTCTTTCCATTTTTTTATAATAGATTTAAAGGTGCTCTGTGGGATGTTAAAAGTATCTGATATAGTTTTTATAACCCAACACTGATCTGTACTTCTCCACAACTTTGTCCCTGACCTGTTTGGAGAGCTCCTTGGTCTTCATGATGCAGCTTGCTTGGTGGTGCCCCTTGTTTAGTGGTGTTGCAGACTCTGGGGCCTTTCAGAACAGGTGTATATATACAGTGCCTTGCGAAAGTATTCGGCCCCCTTGAACTTTGCGACCTTTTGACACATTTCAGGCTTCAAACATAAAGATATAAAACTGTATTTTTTGTGAAGAATCAACAACAAGTGGGACACAATCATGAAGTGGAACGACATTTATTGGATATTTCAAACTTTTTTATCAAATCAAAAACTGAAAAATTGGGCGTGCAAAATTATTCAGCCCCTTTACTTTCAGTGCAGCAAACTATCTCCAGAAGTTCAGTGAGGATCTCTGAATGATCCAATGTTGACCTATATGACTAATGATGATAAATACAATCCACCTGTGTGTAATCAAGTCTCCGTATAAATGCACCTGCACTGTGATAGTCTCAAAGGTCCATTAAAAGCGCAGAGAGCATCATGAAGAACAAGGAACACACCAGGCAGGTCCGAGATACTGTTGTGAAGAAGTTTAAAGCCGGATTTGGATACAAAAGGATTTCCCAAGCTTTAAACATCCCAAGGAGCACTGTGCAAGCAATAATATTGAAATGGAAGGAGTATCAGACCACTGACTATTTTGTGTATGTCCATTACATGAAATCCAAATAAAAAATCTATTTAAATTACAGGTTATAATGCAAAAAAATAGGAAAAACACCAAGGGTGTGAGTACTTTTGCAAGGCACTGTAATCATCACTTTCTGGTGTCATTTCAGAGACAAATAATGCTATATAACCCCCTCACTATCAGAGAAATATGTAGTACTGCTAGGTTTTACACAGTCAAATATTGTTGTTTTTTTAACTACATTTGGTATAAAGAAATGTACAAATGATACATTTGTGGCACTGAAATGCGATCTGTATGTAAAAAAGTTACATTTGACATATTAGTCATTTAGCAGAGGATCTTATCTAGAATGACTTACAGTCAGTGTCTTCATCTTAGCTAGGTGAGACAACCACATATCACAGTCAAATAAGCTGGATATGAACATTCCATTCAAGCTAAACAATGGCAATATAGCTTTTTGCAACAACACCCATTTAAATATACATCTAAAATCTCTGAATTCAAAATCTGAGAACAGTCATATTTTACAGTAGGGGGAAGCAGGCAGGGGAAGCTTTAGTGAGAGGTTGGGGGCTAGCGAGACTGGGGGATGAAGGGGAAAGGCAACGGGAGGCTAAGTGAGATGCTGGGGGTAAAGGATGAGGAGGCAAGGGTCTTATAAAGGAGGCAGTGAGGAAGGCGCTATAACGAGAGAGGAGGGAGGGAGAGGGCTGAGAAGAGAGGCAGGGGGCTGAGGAGAGAGGCAGGGGCTGAGGAGAGAGGCAAGGGGCTGAGGAGAGAGGCAGGGGGCTGAGGAGAGAGGCAGAGGGCTGAGAAGAGAGGCAGGGGGCTGAGGAGAGAGGCAGAGGGCTGAGAAGAGAGGCAGGGGGCTGAGGAGAGAGAGGCAGGGGCTGAGGAGAGAGGCAGGGGCTGAGGAGAGAGGCAGGGGCTGAGGAGAGAGGCAGGGGCTGAGGAGAGAGGCAGGGGGCTGAGGAGAGAGGCAGGGGCTGAGGAGAGAGGCAGGGGGCTGAGGAGAGAGGCAGGGGCTGAGGAGAGAGGCAGGGGCTGAGGAGAGAGGCAGGGGCTGAGGAGAGAGGCAGGGGCTGAGGAGAGAGGCAGGGGGCTGAGGAGAGAGGCAGTGGCTGAGGAGAGAGGCAGGGGCTGAGGAGAGAGGCAGGGGCTGAGGAGAGAGGCAGGGGCTGAGGAGAGAGGCAGGGGGCTGAGGTGAGAGGCAGGGGCTGAGGAGAGAGGCAGGGGGCTGAGGAGAGAGGCAGGGGCTGAGGAGAGAGGCAGGGGGCTGAGGAGAGAGGCAGGGGGCTGAGGAGAGAGGCAGGGGCTGAGGAGAGAGGCAGGGGGCTGAGGAGAGAGGCAGTGGCTGAGGAGAGAGGCAGGGGCTGAGGAGAGAGGCAGGGGGCTGAGGAGAGAGGCAGGGGGCTGAATGAGGGGAGGCTCAGTGAGAGGTCTGGAGAGTAGGGAAGTAGGGGGAGGGAGGCTGGGGAGATCTTGTGTCACTCAGGGTCTTACATAAAGTCTCTCTCTCCCTCACAGATGAGTGAACACAGTGAAGGAAGACACCCTTCTCCCCTGGTACAGATACAGCTCTCGCTGTAGAAACACCTAGCTGGCTGTCCATTCAAAAAGAAAAAAAGAAAGAAAGAATGAAAGAAAGAAAGAGGAGGGAAGCAGAACAGAGCCCGGGCTCAGAATAATCCCGCTCTCTCTGACGTTTTCTGGGAGCTCAGAGATTTTTCCCTGGGTGCTTAGGAGAGCAGAATGTAATTCCATTAAAATAACAACTCAGCTTTAAAGCCTTAAACTGAACCTGACAGATGTTCACCTAGCTTCATAAACCATCTTTAGACTCCCAGGTAGTAACACACGCTATAAAATAACCTGTCACTAGACAAAATGGCTGTTGTAAGTGAGATAGATGAGCAGCCTTGACAATGAACCAACCAGATCTACAGGAAGGTACAGTAACAACTCTGTAAGTACAGTGTGATGCAATTACAATACTGGCACTGTTGAAAGTACACTCAGCAAGATCACGTCATCATACATAATGGGTGACTTCCTGTGCTCAAACAATATAGCCAGAATTGGCTCTTTGCCTCCTGATTGGCTCGGCGGTCTAAGGTGGTGCACAATTGGCCCAGCGTGGTCCGGGTCAGGGGAGGGTTTAGCTGGCTGGAATGTCCTTGTCCCATCGCGCTCTAGTGACCCCTGTGGTGCACTGGGCGCATGCATGCTGACACGGTCGCGAGGTGTAGGTGTTAACCCCGACACCTTGGTGCGGCTGGCTTCCGGGTTAAGTGAGCAGTGTGTCAAGAAGCAGTGCATCATCTGCAAGGTCGTGTTTTGGAGGATGCATGGCTCTCGACCCTCGCCTCTCCGGAGTCCGTACGGGAGTTGCAGCGATGAGACAAGAAAAACTACCAATTGGATATGACGAAATTGGGGAGAAAAAGGAGTAAAAAGTACCTTGGGAAGAGCCACGGAGCCAATGTTGTCTGCTGGTATAAAGTCACCTTGTCGTTTGTGATGATGTTATCTTGATTAGTGTACATCTTGATGACATCTAAGTGTCATCTTGATTAGAGCGTCATTGTCATTACCACCACTATCATCTCCCTTCCCTCTCCACCATCTGTCATGTTTTGTCATATATTGTCTTGTCATTATGCTTTCCCTTCTGTTCGTTTCCCCCTGCTGGTCTTATTAGGTTCGTTCCCTCTTTCTATCCCTCTCTCTCCCCCTCCCTCTCTCACTCTCTCGCTCTCTCTTCTCTCTATCGTTCCGTTCCTGCTCCCAGCTGTTCCTATTCCCCTAATCAATCATTTAGTCTTCCCACACCTGTTCCCGATCCTTTCCCCTGATTAGAGTCCCTATTTCTTCCTTTGTGTTCCGTTCCTGTCCTGTCGGATCCTTGTATGTATTGGTCACCGTGCTGTGTTTGTGTATCGCCCAGTCGTGTCGTGTTTCCCTCAGATGCTGCGTGGTGAGCAGGTGTCTGAGTCTGCTAGGTTCAAGTGCCTTCCCGAGGCTACCTGCTGTTCAAGATCGAGTCTCCAGTCGGTTCTCGTCATTACGAGTGGAAGTTGTGTTTTTTGATTGTATTTTACTTTACTGGATTAAAGACTCTGTTTTCGCCAAGTCGCTTTTGGGTCCTCATTCACCTGCATAACAGAAGGATCCGACCAAGAATGGACCCAGCGACTATGGATTCTCTCTACTCTACTCTCGAGTTCCAGGGAGCGATGCTCGGCAGACACGAGCAGGAATTGTCTGATGCTCGGCATGCCGTTGAGACCCTGGCCGCTCAGGTCTCCGACCTCTCAAGACAGTATCAGAGTCTTCGTCTCGTGTCACCAGCTACTTCCGGTTCTTCCGAGCCTCCGGAACCTAGGGTTAATAACCCACCTTGTTATTCTGGGCAGCCCACTGAGTGCCGCTCCTTTCTCACCCAGTGTGATATCGTGTTCTCTCTCCAACCCAACACATACTCAGAGAGAGAGCTCGGATTGCCTACGTCATATCACTCCTTACTGGTCGGGCTCGGCAGTGGGGCACAGCTATCTGGGAGGCAAGCGCTGAGTGTACTAACAATTATCTGAACTTTAAAGAGGAGATGATAAGGGTTTTTGATCGCTCAGTTTTTGGGAAAGAAGCTTCCTGGTCCCTGTCTTCCCTATGTCAAGGTAATCGATCCATAACGGATTACTCAATAGAGTTTCGCACTCTTGCTGCCTCCAGTAACTGGAACGAGCAGGCGTTGCTCGCTCGTTTTCTGGAGGGACTCCACGCTAAGGTTAAGGATGAGATTCTCTCTCGGGAGGTTCCATCCAGCGTGGATTCTTTGATTGAACTCGCTATTCGCATTGAACGACGGGTAGATCTTCGTCACCGAGCTCATAGAAGAGAGCTCGCGTTAACTGTGTCTCCCCTCTCTCCGACACTACCGTCTTTCCCCACTGACTCAGGTGTTGAGCCCATGCAGCTGGGGGGTATTCGCATCTCAACTAAGGAGAGGGAACGGAGAATCACCAACCGCCTCTGTCTCTATTGCGGTTCCGCTGGTCATTTTGTCATTTCATGTCCAGTTAAAGGCCAGAGCTCATCAGTAAGCGGAGGGCGACTGATAAGCGCTACTAGACGGTCCTCTCCGTCAAGTACATGTACTACTTTACCGGTCCATCTATGCTGGACCGGATCGGCAGCATCCTGCAGTGCATTAATAGACTCTGGGGCAGAGGGCTGTTTTTTGGACGAAGCCTGGGCGCGGGAACATGACATTCCTCTCAGACAGTTAGGGAGCCCACGGTCATGTTTGCCTTGGATGGTAGTCCTCTCCCCAGTATATTATATGAAACACTACCTTTAACCCTCACTGTATCTGGTAACCATAGTGAGACCATTTCTTTTTTGATTTTTTGTTCACCTTTTACACCTGTTGTTTTGGGTCATCCCTGGCTAGTGTGTCATAATCCTTCTTTTGATTGGTCTAGTGGTTCTGTCCTTTCCTGGAGCGTTTCTTGTCATGTGAAGTGTTTAATGTCTGCTATTTCTCCTGTTTGTTCTGTCCCCTCTTCTCAGGAGGAACCTGGTGATTTGACAGGAGTGCCGGAGGAATATCATGGTCTGCGCACGGTCTTCAGTCGGTCCAGAACCAACTCCCTTCCTCCTCACCGGTCGTATGATTGTTGTTCTGATCTCTTTAAGAAGCGTTTTGCATCCGCTCCTATCCCTGTTGCACCTGACGTCACTAAACAGTTTTTGTTGAGGTTGACGCGTCGGGGGTGGGCGTGGGAGCCATTCTGTCCCAGCGCTCCGATACTGACGATGGGGTCCACCCTTGTGCGTATTTTTCTGCTTCTGCTCCTGGTCTTGCTGGGTCTCAGTCTGTTCCCTGCCATCGCATCTCTCCTGTTCTTGTTCTGCCCTTGCTGTGTCTCAGTCTGTCCCTAGTTGTTACTCTCCTGGCCTGTTTGGTCCTGTTTGCTCTAAAGTTTTCAGTTCTCTACCCGTGTCTCATTTTTTTTTTTAGAGTAGTACCCTAGTTTCCCTTTTTTTCGTTTTTTCGTTACGGTCCTGAGGAGAGGAGTTGGGTTCTTTCTCGGGACGTGCTGGACCGTTTGATCTATGATTTCCTCCGTTGCCGCCAGTGTTCCTCCTCGAGAGCGCCAGGAGGCGCTCGGTGAGTGGGGGGTACTGTCATGTTTTGTCATATATTGTCTTGTCATTATGCTTTCCCTTCTGTTCGTTTCCCCCTGCTGGTCTTATTAGGTTCGTTCCCTCTTTCTATCCCTCTCTCTCCCCCTCCCTCTCTCACTCTCTCGCTCTCTCTTCTCTCTATCGTTCCGTTCCTGCTCCCAGCTGTTCCTATTCCCCTAATCAATCATTTAGTCTTCCCACACCTGTTCCCGATCCTTTCCCTGATTAGAGTCCCTATTTCTTCCTTTGTGTTCCGTTCCTGTCCTGTCGGATCCTTGTATGTATTGGTCACCGTGCTGTGTTTGTGTATCGCCCAGTCGTGTCGTGTTTCCCTCAGATGCTGCGTGGTGAGCAGGTGTCTGAGTCTGCTAGGTTCAAGTGCCTTCCCGAGGCTACCTGCTGTTCAAGATCGAGTCTCCAGTCGGTTCTCGTCATTACGAGTGGAAGTTGTGTTTTTTGATTGTATTTTACTTTACTGGATTAAAGACTCTGTTTTCGCCAAGTCGCTTTTGGGTCCTCATTCACCTGCATAACACCATCATCTCCCTCCTCTCCTCTCCTCTCCTCTCCTCTCCTCTCCTCTCCTCTCCTCTCCTCTCCTCTCCTCTCCTCTCCTCTCCTCTCCTCTCCTCTCCTCTCCTCTCCTCTCCTCTCCTCTCCTCTCCTCTCCTCTCCTCTTCTCTCCTCTATCATCTCCCCTTCCTTTCCTCTCCACCATCATCTCCCTCTCCTCTCCTCTCCACCATCATCTCCCCTTCCTTTCTTCTCCACCATCTGCCCTCTCCCATCCCTCACCTCTCCACCATCATCTCCCCTCCCATCTCCTCCACACAATATTCTCCCCTACCTCTCCTCTTCAACATTCTCTCCCTCTCCACCACCCTCTCCCCTCTCTCAAATCCATTCCCCTCTCCATCCTCTCTAAGAACTTTCAGGTCAGAGGTCAGGTGGAGGAGTATGTCAACTGCTCTATTGTACACTCACAGTCACACACACACACGCACACACACACGCACACACGCACGCACGCACACACATACTCAAAAGGGGGCAAGTTGAATGTTCTTAGCCATGGATTAGAGACGCCCACCCAGACCAAGCCGGATTGAAACGGACAGTGGTATATCACATTGTACTGCTACAGCACAAACAAAGTACAACCAGTAGAGACACATATTCATCTCATTGGTGTCAGTGGTGCCAAAGCCCAGTAAATGGTGGATGGCATCAGAGGATCTCTGCTAAGGAGTCAGCTATTACAAGGAGACAAAACACAAAGATACTGTAATTCCTTCCCAGAGAGATTGTATTGGAGTAGGCTGTGAAACACAGACACAAGCTTCGTCCCAGGTCTAACACACACACACTTAAACAGTGCAGTCTTCGTTAGTGACGCACAAAAACAACAGAGTGATCCACTAATAGCTGACCCATTAAGGCCTGCTGGAATCCCAACTGGGAGTATGTGTGTTAGTGTACATCCTGTAACACATACACCCTGTAACACACACACCCTGTAACACACACACCCTGTAACACATACACCCTGTAACACACACACCCTGTAACACATACACCCTGTAACACACACAGCCTGTAACACATACACCCTGTAACACACACACCCTGTAACACACACACCCTGTAACACATACACCCTGTAACACACACACCCTGTAACACGCACATCCTGTAGCATGCACACCCTGTAACATACACACCCTGTAACACACCCACCCTGTAACACACACACCCTGTAACACACACACCCTGTAACACATACACCCTGTAACACACACAGCCTGTAACACATACACCCTGTAACACACACACCCTGTAACACACACACCCTGTAACACACACACCCTGTAACACATACACCCTGTAACACACACACCCTGTAACACACACACCCTGTAACACATACACCCTGTAACACACACACCCTGTAACACGCACATCCTGTAGCATGCACACCCTGTAACATACACACCCTGTAACACACCCACCCTGTAACACATACACCCTGTAACACACACACCCTGTAACACGCACATCCTGTAGCACATACACCCTGTAACACATACACCCTGTAACACACACCCTGTAACACACCCACCCTGTAACACATACACCCTGTAACACACACACCCTGTAACACGCACATCCTGTAGCATGCACACCCTGTAACATACACACCCTGTAACACACCCACCCTGTAACACACACACCCTGTAACACACACACCCTGTAACACATACACCCTGTAACACACACAGCCTGTAACACATACACCCTGTAACACACACACCCTGTAACACACACACCCTGTAACACACACACCCTGTAACACATACACCCTGTAACACACACACCCTGTAACACACACACCCTGTAACACATACACCCTGTAACACACACACCCTGTAACACGCACATCCTGTAGCATGCACACCCTGTAACATACACACCCTGTAACACACCCACCCTGTAACACATACACCCTGTAACACACACACCCTGTAACACGCACATCCTGTAGCACATACACCCTGTAACACATACACCCTGTAACACACACCCTGTAACACACCCACCCTGGAACACATATACCCTGTAACACACACACCCTGTAACACGCACATCCTGTAGCACACACACCCTGTAACACGCACACCCTCTAACAGTCCAAAAGTCTATGCTTGATGGACCCTGTGCTCCGACACAATCGTGTCACGTCAGCAAGAAAAATAATTGTTTCCCAAAATAACTCTCTCAGCTTCTCTCCCCCTGTCCCTCCCTCACAGCCTCTCCCTTCCCTTCCCAGCCTCTCTTTTCCCCTCCCCACACAGCCTCTCTCCACCCCTCCCCACACAGCCTCTCTCCCCCTCCCATCTCCCTCCCTTCATAGCCTTTCCTCCCCTCCCCTCCCCTCACAGCCCCTCTCCCTCCCCTCCCAGCCTCTCCCCCCACACAGCATCTCTCCTCCCCTCCCCTCGCAGCCTCGCTCCCTCCCTTCCCCTCCCCTCACAACCTCTCCTCGCCTCCCCTCCCAGCCTCTCTCCCCCCACACAGCATCTCTCCTCCCCTCGCAGCCTCGCTCCCTCCCCTCACAATCTCTCCTCCCCTCCCAGCCCCCCCCCCCCCCCACACACACACAGCATCTCTCCTCCCCTCCCCTCGCAGCCTCGCTCCCTCCCCTACCCTCACAATCTCTCCTCCCCTCCCCTCCCAGCCTCTCTCCCTTCCCTCCCCTCCCAGTTGCACTCCTTCTCTCCCCTCCCCTCCCAGCCTCTCCACCCCCCTCCCACTCTCTCTCCTCCCCTCCCAGCCTCTCCCCTCCCCTCCCCTCCCAGCCTCTCCTGTAAATAAAGTATGAAACGGTGTTGTAACAAGACAATGGGAGGGTGGGAAGTGAAGGGGAAGAAAATTATGTAAAGAATGTCACAATACAACCCAACACCCCCATATTCACTCACACACACTTGCACACACAACATGCACACAAGGCATCTCAGTACAGCAAACACAGACACATTAACACACACACACACACACACACACACAGGGTCTGTGGGTGGAGGCTAACACTGCAACTCTTAATTAAACCAGGTCAACAGAATCTAGTCCCAGAATGTGTTCAGAACATCAACATACTGTAACATCCTTCAGCTAAGTACCAGTCCAACTCCACTCACAATACACCAGTCTATCAGTCCAACACAACTCACAATACACCAGTCTACCAGTCTACCAGTCCAACTCCACTCACAATTAGAGGTCAACCGATTATGACTTTTCAATGCCGATACCGATACCGATTATTGGAGGGCCAAAAAAGCAGATGCCGATTAATCAGCAGATTAAAAAACAATTGTATTTGTAGTAATGACAATTACAACAATACTGAATTAACACTTACTTTAACTTAACATAATACATCAATAAAATCAATTCAGCCTCAAGTAAATAATGAAACATGTTCAATTTGGTTTAAATAATGCAGAAACACAGTGTTGGAGAAGAAAGTAAAAGTGCAATATGCACCATGTAAGAAAGCTAAAGTTTCAGTTCCTTGCCCAGAACATGAGAACATATGAAAGCTGGTGGTTCCTTTCAACATGAGTCTTCAATATTCCCAGGTAAGAAGTTTTAGGTTGTAGTTATTATAGGACTATTTCCCTCTATTTATATTTCATTAACTTTTGACTATTGGATGTTCTTATAGGCATTTTAGTATTGCCTGTGTAACAGTATAGCCTCCGTGTCACGTTTTATCAAGGTGGGTGGAATCAGGCGTAGAGAGCAGGTTTCAGATATTTGACAGTTTATTCTCTGGCGCACAAAAAACACGGTCAACCCAACACACAGGGTGAATAATCCAACACAGGATCAAAAATAGACCGGAGAATAAAACACAAGCACTACACCAAATGACATGAATACAAAAACAATCACGCACACAACAAGGGCGGGACAACCTACTACATATAAGGACGTTAATTAAACTAAAATACACACAGGTGAAACTAATAAGACAAAACTAATAAGACAAAACCAATAGACAAACGAAAAAGGGATCGGTAGTGGCTAGTAGGACGGTGACGACGACCGCCGAGCACCGCCCGAACAGGCAGGAGAGCCAACTTCGGCGGAAGTCGTGACAGTACCCCCCCCTCTGGCGCGCGGCCCCCGCAACACGCCGCCACCGTCCTCGAGGACGACCCGGAGGACGAGGTGCTGGGCGATCCGTGTGGAGGCGGTGGAAGTCTCTCAGGAGAGAAGGGTCCAAAATGTCCCCCACCGGAACCCAGCATCTCTCCTCCGGACTGTACCCCTCCCAGTCCACGAGGTACTGTAGGCCCCCCACCCGGCGTCTCGAATACAGAATGCCCCGAACTGTGTACGTCGGGGACCCCTTGATGTCCAGAGGGGGCGGAGGGACCTCAGGCACCACCGGCCTGAGGAGAGACACATGAAACGAGGGGTTAATACGGTAATACCTAGGAAGTTGTAACCTGTAACACACCTCGTTTATTCTCCTCAGGACTTTGAACGGCCCCACACACTGCAGCCCCAGCTTCCGACAGGGCAGGCGGAGGGGCAGGTTTCGGGTCGAGAGCCAGACCCTGTCCCCCGGTGCAAACACGGGGGCCTCACTGCGGTGCTGGTCAGCGCTCCTCTTCTGCCGTTCTCCCGCTAACCGTAGTGAGTCCTGAACGGCTTTCCAGGTGTCCTTGGAGCGCTGTACCCATTCCTCCACCGCAGGAGCCTCGGTCTGGCTCTGATGCCATGGGGCCAGGACCGGCTGATAACCTAACACACACTCAAAAGGGGACAAGTTAGTTGAGGAGAGGCGTAGGGAGTTCTGAGCTATTTCAGCCCAGGGAACATACCTTGCCCACTCACCAGGCCGGTCCCGGCAATAGGACCGCAGAAACCTGCCCACATCCTGGTTTACGCGCTCCACCTGCCCATTACTCTCGGGGTGAAGACCTGAGGTTAAGCTGACCGAGACCCCCAGTCTCTCCATAAACGCCCTCCACACTCTGGACGTGAATTGGGGACCCCGATCAGAAACAATGTCCTCAGGCACCCTCGTAGTGCCGGAAGACATGGGTAAACAAGACCTCCGCAGTCTGCAGGGCCGTAGGGAGACGGGATGAGACGACAGGACTTAGAAAACCGATCCACAACGACCAGGATCATAGTACTTCCCTGGGACGGGGGAAGGTCGGTAAGAAAGTCCACCGATAAGTGTGTCCATGGCCGTTGTGGAACGGGGAGGGGTTATAATTTCCCTATAGGCAGGTGCCGAGGAGCCTTGCTCTGAGTACACACTGAGCAGGAGGAGACATAACATCTCATGTCTTTAGCCAGCGTGGGCCACCAGTATCTCCCTCTCAGACTCCGCACTGTCCTCTCGATGCCAGGATGACCCGAGGAGGGGAGAGTATGAGCCCACCGGATCAGCTTGTCCCGAACCCCCCTCGGCACGTACTGAGTCCCCACTGGACAGTTAGGGGGGGCCGGCTCTGACCGTGAGGCCCTCTCTATCTCCGCGTCCACCTCCCATACCACCGGTGCCACGAGACATGACGGTGAAATGATGGGGGTTGGCTCAACGGACCGCTCCTCGGTATCATAGAGGCGGTGTTTTGGGAGCCTGGCCGGTATGAGAGGGTAAACCGGAACCTGGTAAAAAAAACATGGCCCATCTAGCCTGACGTGGATTCAGTCTCTTCGCTGCCCAGATATACTCGAGATTACAATGGTCAGTCCAGATGAGAAAAGAGTGTTTAGCCCCCTCAAGCCAATGTCTCCACACCTTCAGAGCCTTGACTACAGCTAACAACTCCCGGTCCCCCACATCATAGTTTCGCTCCGCTGGGCTGAGCTTGCTCGAAAAGAAAGCACAGGGGTGGAGCTTGGGTGGCACGCCCGAGCGTTGGGAAAGCACGGCTCCAACCCCAGCCTCGGACGCATCCACCTCCACTGTGAACGCTAAAGAGGGGTCCGGATGCGCCAACACGGGCGCATTGGTGAACAGCTCCTTCAAACGACTGAAGGCTCTGCCCGCCTCTGCTGACCAGCGCACCGGTCCTCCCTTCAGCAGTGAGGTGATGGGAGCAGCCACCTGACCAAAACCCCGGATAAACCTCCGGTAGTAATTGGCAAACCCTAAAAACCGCTGCACTTCTTTCACCGTGGTCGGAGTCGGCCAATTATGCACGGCTGTAACGTGGTCATCCTCCATCACCACCCCGGAGGTGGAAATACGATACCCCAGGAAGGAAACGGACTGTTTGAAAAACTCACATTTCTCCGCCTTGCAATACAGGTCATGCTCCAGCAGTCGCCCAAGTACCTTACGCACCAGAGACACATGCCCCGCGCTGCCCAAGCAGGTCTCGGAGAATTTCATCTACGAAGGATTGGAAGACGGCTGGAGCATTCTTCAACCCGTATGGCATGACGCGGTACTCATAATGACCAGATGTAGTACTAATTGCGGTTTTCCACTCATCTTCTCCCCGGATACGCACCAGATTATACGCGCTCCTCAGGTCCAGTTTTGTGAAGAAGCGCGCCCCGTGAAATGATTCCACCGCCGTAGCGATGAGAGGTAGTGGGTAACTAAACCCCACTGTGATGGAATTTAGACCTCTATAATCAATGCACGGACGCAGATCTCCATCCTTCTTCTTCACAAAAAAGAAGCTCAAGGAGACGGGTGATGCGGAGGGCTGAATGTACCCCTGTCCCAGCGATTCAGCAACATATGTCTCCATAGCTACTGTCTCCTCCTGGGACAATGGATACATGTGACTCCTAGGAAGTGCAGCGTTCTCCAGAAGGTTTATCGCGCAGTCCTCTCGACGATGAGGAGGTAAATGGGTTGCCTTCTTTTTACTGAAGGCGATAGCCAAATCGGCATATTCAGAGGGAATGCTGCGCACGGTGGAAACTTGGTCTGGACTCTCCACCGTAGTCGCACCAACGGCAAGTCCTATACACCTACCTGAACACTCCTCTGACCACCCCTTAAGAGCCCCCTGTCGCCAGGAAATCACCGGGTTGTGTTGAGCTAAGCAGGGAACCCCTAACACCACTGGAAACGCAGGTGAATCTATAAGGAACAGACTAATCTGCTCCTTATGATCCCCCTGCGTTACCATGTCCAGCGGCACCGTAGCCTCCCTAATTACTCCTGACCCTAATGGTTGGTTATCTAAGGAGTGCACAGGGAAAGGTAGGTCTAACGACACCAGGGGAATCCCTAGCCTTAACGCAAGCCCACGATCCATGAAATTCCCAGCTGCGCCTGAATCGACTAGCGGCTTATGCTGTAGAGAGGGAAAAAACCCAGGGAAAGAAGTCAACACATACACATGACCGACAGGAAGCTCTGGGTGAGTCTGGTGCTTACTCACCTGGGGTGATCGAGCAGTGCTCCGCCTGCCCTCCCGACTCCCAGACAAGTTCCACCAGCACCGATCGGACGTGTGCCCTCGTCGACCACAACTGGTGCAGGAGGACACTCCTCCTCCGGTCCCCTTCGAAGCCGCCCCTCCTAATTCCATAGGGATATGGGCAGGAGGGCTGGGAAGTGGAAACGACAGGGCCTGATCCGAACGCCCGTGGGCAGCCAGCAGGTTGTCGAGACGGATAGCCAAGTCAATAAAAAAATCCAGTGTGAATGTGGTGTCCCGACATGCCAGCTCCCTGCGGACGTCCTCCCTGAGACTGCATCTGAAATGATCGATCAAGGCCCTGTCGTTCCATCCTGCTCCTGCGGCCAAGGTCCTGAACTTCAGAGCAAATTCCTGTACGCTCCTCATCTCCTGACGCAGGTGGAACAGCCGTTCACCCACCGCCCGACCCTCTGGTGGATGGTCAAAAACAGCTCGTAATCGGCAAGTGAACTCTGGGTAATTATCCCTCTCCGAGTCCGGACCATTCCACACTGCGTTGGCCCACTCGAGGGCTCGCCCAGTCAAGCAGGAGACGAGGGCACTCACGCTCTCCTCTCCGGAGGGAGCAGGATGCACGGTAGCCAGGTTTAGTTCCAGTTGAAGGAGGAAACCCTGGCACCCAGCCGCCGTTCCGTCATACTCCCGTGGGAGTGTCAGCCGAAGAGCCCCGGAGCCAGATGTGGTCGCAGGAACAGGAGGTGCTGTAGAAGGGGGTGCTAGAGATGAGGTGGGGAGGCCACTCCTCTCCCATCGATCCATCCTCTCCATCATTTGGTCCATGGCAGAACCAATCCGGTGAAGCAAGCTGGTGTGATGGAGGACCCTCTCTTCCATCGATGGGAGAGGAGACGCGGCTGCTCCTGCTGATTCCATGGAGGTGCGGGATTCTGTCACGTTTTATCAAGGTGGGTGGAATCAGGCGCAGAGAGCAGGTTTCAGATATTTGACAGTTTATTCTCTGGCGCACAAAAAACACGGTCAACCCAACACACAGGGTGAATAATCCAACACAGGATCAAAAATAGACCGGAGAATAAAACACAAGCACTACACCAAATGACATGAATACAAAAAACAATCCCGCACACAACAAGGGCGGGACAACCTACTACATATAAGGACGTTAATTAAACTAAAATACACACAGGTGAAACTAATAAGACAAAACTAATAAGACAAAACCAATAGACAAACGAAAAAGGGATCGGTAGTGGCTAGTAGGACGGTGACGACGACCGCCGAGCACCGCCCGAACAGGCAGGAGAGCCAACTTCGGCGGAAGTCGTGACACTCCGTCCCTCTCCTCGCTCCTCCCTGGGCTCGAACCAGCAACACAACGACAACAGCCACCACATCGAAGCAGTGTTACCCATGCAGAGCAAGGGGAACAACCACTCCAAGGCTCAGAGCGAGTGAAGTTTGAAATGCTATTAGCGCGCGCTAACTAGCCAGCCATTTCACTTCATCTCATCTCGGGAGTCGATAGGTTTGAAGTCATAAACAGCGCAATGCTTGATGCACAATGAAGAGCTGCTGGCAAAATGCACGAAAGTGCTGTTTGAATGAATGTTTACGCGTCTGCTTCTGCCTACCACCGCTCAGTCAGATACTTAGATACTTGTATGCTCAGTCAGATTATATGCAACACGGGACACGCTAGGTAATATCTAGTAATATCATCAACCATGTGTAGTTAACTAGTGATTATGATTGATTGTTTTTTATGAGATAAGTTTAATGCTAGCTAGCAACTTACCTTGGCTTACTGCATTTGCGTAACAGGAAGTCTCCTTGTGGAGTGCAACGAGAGAGACGCAGGTCGTTATTGCGTTGGACTAGTTAACTGTAAGGTTGCAAGATTGGATCCCTCGAGCTGACAAGGTGAAAATCTGTCTTTCTGCCCCTGAACAAGGCAGTTAACCCACCGTTCCTAGGCTGTCATTGAAAATAAGAATTTGTTCTTAACTGACTTGCCTAGTTAAATAAAGATTAAATAAAGGCCCCAAAATACCGATTTCCGATTGTTATGAAAACTTGAAATCGTTCCTAATTAATCGGCCATTCCGATTAATCAGTCGACCTCTACTCACAATATACCAGTCTACCAGACTACCAGTCTAAAAGTCTACCAGTCCTACTCCACTCACAATATACCAGTCTACCAGACTACCAGTCTACCAGTCCTACTCCACTCACAATATACCAGTCAACCAGACTACCAGTCTACCAGTCTACCAGTCCTACTCTACTCACAATATACCAGTCTACCAGACTGCCAGTCTACCAGTCCTACTCCACACACAATATACCAGTCTACCAGACTACCAGTCCACCAGTCCAATTCCACTCACAATATACCAGACAACCAGACTACCAGTCTACCAGTCCTATTCCACTCACAATATAGTAGACTACCAGTCTACCAGTCCTATTCCACTCACAACATACCAGTCTACCAGACTACCAGTGTACCAGTCCAATTGCACTCACAATATACTAGACTACCAGTCTACCAGTCCACCAGTATGCCAGTCCTACACCACTCACAATATACCAGTCTACCAGTCCTACTCCACTCACAATATATCAGTCTACCAGACTACCAGTCTACCAGTCCTACTCCACTCACAATATATCAGTCTACCAGACTACCATTATACCAGTCATATACCACTCAAAATATACCAGACTACCAGTCCTACTCCACTCACAATATACCAGACTACCAGTCCTACTCCGCTCACAATATACCAGTCTACCAATCTACCAGTCCTACTCCACTCACAATATACCAGACTACCAGACTACCAGTCTACCAGTCCTATTCCACTCACAATATAGCAGACTACCAGTGTACCAGTCCTATTCCACTCACAATATACCAGTCTACCAGACTACCAGTCTTACTCCTCTAACAATATACCAGTCTACCAGACTACCAGTCTACCAGTCTACCAGTCCTACTCCTCTCACAATATACCAGTCTACCAGACTACCAGTCTCACAGTTTAACAGTGTCACAGTCTACCAGTCTCACAGTTTAAGAGTCTCACAGTCTACCAGTCTCACAGTCTACCAGTCTACCAGTCTCACAGTCTACCAGTCTCACAGTCTACCAGTCTCACAGTCTACCAGTTTAAGAGTCTCACAGTCTCACAGTCTCACAGTTTAAGAGTCTCACAGTCTACCAGTCTCACAGTCTACCAGTCTCACAGTCTACCAGTCTACCAGTCTACCAGTCTCACAGTCTACCAGTCTCACAGTCTCACAGTCTACCAGTCTACCAGTCTACCAGTCTCACAGTCTACCAGTCTCACAGTCTCACAGTCTACCATTCTCACAGTCTACCAGTTTAAGAGTCTCACAGTCTCACAGTTACCAGTCTCACAGTCTACCAGTCTCACAGTCTACCAGTCTCACAGTCTACCAGTCTACAAGTTTAAGAGTTGCAGAGTCTCACAGTCTCACAGTCTACCAGTTTAAGAGTCTCACAGTCTACCAGTCTCACAGTCTACCAATCTCACAGTCTCACAGTCTACCAGTCTCACAGTCTCACAGTCTACCAGTCTCACAGTCTACCAGTTTAAGAGTCTCACAGTCTACCAGTCTCACAGTCTACCAGTCTCACAGTCTCACAGTCTACCCGTCTACCAGTCTACCAGTCTCACAGTCTACCAGTCTCAGTCTACCAGTCTCACAGTCTACCAGTCTCACAGTCTCACAGTCTCACAGTCTATCAGTCTCACAGTCTCACAGTTTAAGAGTCTCAAAGTCTACCAGTCTCACAGTTACCAGTCTCACAGTCTCACAGTCTACCAGTCTCACAGTCTACCAGTCTCATAGTCTCACAGTTTAAGAGACTCACAGTCTACCAGTCTCACAGTCTACCAGTCTCACAGTCTACCAGTCTCACAGTTTAAGAGTCTCACAGTCTACCAGTCTCACAGTCTACCAGTCTCACAGTTACCAGTCTCACAGTCTCACAGTCTACCAGTCTCACAGTCTACCAGTCTCACAGCTACCAGTCTCACAGTCTCACAGTCTACCAGTCTAACAGACTACCAGTCTAACACACCACCTATACTGGCTGGTTAACCGGTTAAGGTTTATTCAAGATATGCAAATCAATATTGTTAGTAGCCCTCATATTAAAACCGTGTGTGTGTGTGTGTGTGTGTGTGTGTGTGTGTGTGTGTGTGTGTGTGTGTGTGTGTGTGTGTGTGTGTGTGTGTGTGTGTGTGTGTGTGTGTGTGTGTGTGTGTGTGTGTGTGTGTGTGTGTGTGTGTGTGTATGCATAAGAGGGGATATTCCACAGAAATATGCTTACTAACGAGTATGAACTTGTTCAATAGAAAAAAGTCTGACATGACAATAAACAGTACAGATGTAATTCATATTAACACCGCCCTCTTCTGGTAGAAGGTGGGAAAGCATGCTTCGTATTCCAATCACACATTCAATCATATAAAGCCTCACAGTTTATTCAAATGATCTGATTAAAGTACATTCAACACTAAATACCAGGTCATAGATGCCATGTCCTGTTAATTTGCCAGACAACATGCCAAATCAGCTGACTTTCAGTGTTGTCTTGTCTGAGTGGAAAGGACCACACCACCTGACTAGAGGAGACAAGTTTACACAACAGCAAAGTACAGAAAACTCTAGCATACACTCTCATGGTAGACTGGTTACTAAACCACTCTCATGGTAGACTGGGTACTAAACTACTCTCATGGTAGACTGGGTACTAAACAACTCTCATGGTAGACTGGGTACTAAACTACTCTCATGATAGACTGGGTACTAAACAACTCTCATGGTAGACTGGGTACTAAACAACTCTCATGGTAGACTGGGTACTAAACTACTCTCATGATAGACTGGGTACTAAACTACTCTCATGGTAGACTGGGTACTAAACTACTCTCATGGTAGACTGGGTACTAAACAACTCTCATGGTAGACTGGGTACTAAACTACTCTCATGGTAGACTGGCTTCTAAACAACTCTCATGGTAGACTGGGTACTAAACTACTCTCTGGGTAGACTGGGTACTAAACTACTCTCATGATAGACTGGGTACTAAACAACTCTCATGGTAGACTGGGTACTAAACAACTCTCATGGTAGACTGGGTACTAAACTACTCTCATGGTAGACTGGGTACTAAACAACTCTCATGATAGACTGGGTACTAAACTACTCTCTGGGTAGACTGGGTACTAAACTGTTCCTGAAATTGAGTGTGCTCTTTAGGAAACTCCTGTCTCAGTGTTCCAGCAGTAACCGCTGTACCATGGAAACTTACCAAATAACACTGGGCAAACTGATGTAGAGGAAGTTCAGTCTAACTCTGAGTTCATTGTTAGATCTAGACAACAGTAGACCCCACACCCGCTCCAGGGAAAGACTCAAGCAGAGTGCGCATCCACACACACCCTGCTTGCCTGGGTTTGCAGGGATGCACGTGCACGTGCACAGACACACACACACACATGACACAGGCCACACATCCACGCACACACACAATGAACCAGAGCCTGCTGTCCAGGAGTGTCAAATCCAGATAAGAATTCGGTTAACGAGCTAATCAAAGCAAATTAAGTCAGCTGTGTGTGTGTGTACATGTGTCCCTGTGATTGTGCTTGTGTATGTACGCGTTTGTGTGCATGTGTGTGTATCACTCTCAACTGCCAAGCACTTTCACTAACCTTTCTCTAACCCTTTGTAAGGGTGATCATTGAGGTCTCTCTCTCTCTCTCTCTCTCTTCTCTGGTGTTTGTTCTTCACTGGTTGCTCTTTTCTTGTGGCAACAGGTCACAAATCTTGCTGTTGTAATGGCACACTGGGATTTCACCCAATACATATGGGAGTTTATCAAAATCTGGTTTGTTTTCAAATTCTTTGTGGGTCTGTGTAATCTGAGGGAAATATGTCTCTCTAATATGGTCATACATTGGGCAGGAGGTTAGGAAGTGCAGCTTAGTTTAAACATCATTTTGAGGGCAGTGTGCACATAGCCTGTCTTCTCTTGGGAGCCATGTCTGCCTACGGCGGCCTTTCTCAATAGCAGGGCTACGCTCACTGAGTCTGTACATAGTCAAAGATGTCCTTCATTTTGGGTCAGTCACAGTGGTCAGTTATTCTGCCAAAGTATACTCTCTGTTCAGGGCCAAATAGCATTCTAGTTTGCTCTGTTTAAAAAATATATATTTCCAATGTGTCAAGTAATTATCTTTTTGTTTTCTTATGATTTGATTGTGTTGCTGTCCTCTCTCTCTTTCTCTCTCAGACTCTCTCTGCCAGCCTCTCTCTCTCAGCCTCTCTCTTAGCAATGTTCCCTCTGCAGATTATTCCTCAGATACTGAACCACCAGCTCCCACTGATTAATATAGTGTATAACTATCAACATCAGGATATTCACTCCAATCAGGCCTTATTGGCGATGATAGGGCTATGATATGATTTTAAGAAGAAAAAACACCTGGTCTTGCTGAGGCGTAACTCTGAATCTGCGTACACAGATACAGTCTCTGATGCAAGTCCATGGAGAACAAGAGCACCTCCTTCCAGCTGCCCACTGCACTGAGGCTAGGGAACACGGTCACCACCGACAAATCCATGATTATCGAAAACTTCAACAAGCATTTCTCAACGGCTGGCCATGCCTTCCGCCTGGCCACTCCTACCTCGGCCAACAGCCCCCCCCCCCGCAGCTCCTCACCCAAGCCTCTCCAGGTTCTCCTTTACCCAAATCCAGATAACAGATATTCTGAAACAGCTGCAAAACCTGGACCCGTATAAATCAGCTGGGCTTGACAATCTGGACCCTCTATTTCTGAAACTATCCGCCGCCATTGTCGCAACCCCTATTACCAGCCTGTTCAACCTCTCTTTCATATCGTCTGAGATCCCCAAGGATTGGAAAGCTGCTGCAGTCATCCCCCTCTTCAAAGGGGGAGACACCCTGGACCCAAACTGTTACAGACCTATATCCATTCTGCCCTGCCTATCTAAGGTCTTCGAAAGCCAAGTCAACAAACAGGTCACTGACCATCTCGAATCCCACCGTATCTTCTCCGCTATGCAATCTGGTTTCGAGCCGGTCACGGTTGCACCTCAGCCACACTCAAGGTACTAAACGACATCATAACCGCCATCGATAAAAGACAGTACTGTGCAGCCGTCTTCATCGACCTTGCCAAGGCTTTCGACTCTGTCAATCACCAGATTCTTATCGGCAGACTCAGTAGCCTCGGTTTTTCGGATGACTGCCTTGCCTGGTTCAACAATTACTTTGCAGACAGAGTTCAGTGTGTCAAATCGGAGGGCATGCTGTCCGGTCCTCTGGCAGTCTCTATGGGGGTGCCACAGGGTTCAATTCTCGGGCCGACTCTTTTCTCTGTATATATCAATGATGTTGGTCTTGCTGCGGGCGATTCACTAATCCACCTCTACGCAGATGACACCATTCTATATACTTTCGGCCCGTCATTGGACACTGTGCTATCTAACCTCCAAACGAGCTTCAATGCCATAGAACACTCCTTCCGTGGCCTCCAACTGCTCTTAAACGCTAGTAAAACCAAATGCATGCTTTTCAACCGATCGCTGCCTGCACCCGCATGCCCGACTAGCATCACCACACTGGATGGTTCTGACCTTGAATATGTGGACACCTATAAGTACCTAGGTGTCTGACTAGACTGCAAACTCTCCTTCCAGACCCATATCAAACATCTCCAATCGAAAATCAAATCAAGAGTCGGCTTTCTATTCCGCAACAAAGCCTCCTTCACTCACGCTGCCAAGCTTACCCTAGTAAAACTGACTATCCTACCGATCCTCGACTTCGGTGACGTCATCTACAAAATTGCTTCCAACACTCTACTCAGCAAACTGGATGCAGTTTATCACAGTGCCATCCGTTTTGTCACTAAAGCACCTTATACTACCCACCACTGCGACTTGTATGCTCTAGTCGGCTGGCCCTCGCTACATATTCGTCGCCAGACCCACTGGTTCCAGGTCATCTACAAGTCCATGCTAGGTAAAGCTCCGCCTTATCTCAGTTCACTGGTCACGATGGCAACACCCATCCGTAGCACGCGCTCCAGCAGGTGTATCTCACTGATCATCCCTAAAGCCAACACCTCATTCGGCCGCCTTTCGTTCCAGTACTCTGCTGCCTGTGACTGGAACGAATTGCAAAAATCTCTGAAGTTGGAGACTTTAATCTCCCTCACCAACTTCAAACATCAGCTATCTGAGCAGCTAACCGATCGCTGCAGCTGTACATAATCTATTGGTAAATAGCCCACCCATTTTCACCTACCTCATCCCCACAGTTTTTATTTATTTACTTTTCTGCTCTTTTGCACACCAATATCTCTACCTGTACATGATCATCTGATCATTTATCACTCCAGTGTTAATCTGCAATATTGTAATTATTCCCCAACCTCCTCATGCCTTTTGCACACATTGTATATAGACTCCCCTTTTTTTCTACTGTGTTATTAACTTGTTAATTGTTTACTCCATGTGTAACTCTGTGTTGTCTGTTCACACTGCTATGCTTTATCTTGGCCAGGTCGCAGTTGCAAATGAGAACTTGTTCTCAACTAGCCTACCTGGTTAAATAAAGGTGAAATAAAATGAAATATTAAAAAAACAGTTCCTGCATCAATCCAGTACCACGCTCACTGGTGGGCCTGTGTTAATTTTTGACACACACACACACACACACACACACACACACACACACACACACACACACACACACACACACACACACACACACACACACACACACACACACACACACACACACACACACACACACACACACACACACACACACACACACACACACACACACACACACACACACACAGCATTCCCCAGCCAGGCAGTTATAGTGAAGAGATGGTGTTGACTGCCCTCCTACGCAGTAATAACTCTGTGACCATGATGACTCTCTACAGAAAGTGCCTGTTAGGTCAGTGTCCTTGGTTTGGTAAGAAAGGTGCTTTAAATCCCATGTCTTATTATTATTATTATTGAACACCCCCTTCAGTCTACTCACCAGTCAAACACACTGCCTATACAGACACAATGCAGAGGAACTCCACACAATAAAACACATTAATTGAACAAGTAGACTATTGAGTATTGACTTTTTTGCACGCACACCCGCAGACACACACACATACACACACCATATTCCATTAGCACAGGTTACGCAGCTATTTGACTTCCAAAGAGTATCTCCTAGAGACTACAATCTGAAGTCATCTCAGCAGGATCCAATAAAGAATAGACCAGCCTCCTCTACACGCTGAGAAAAAAAGGTTCTATCTAGAACCTAAAAGAGCTGTTCCCATACGAGAACCCTTTGAATAACTTTTTTTTGTTCCAGGTAGAACCTTTTCTACATGGGTCTCTCTGGGTTTTGAATGGATCTACATTATCACCATAGGAGTTCAGTTAGGAATATAATGGAGGAAAGTGGAGTGTGTGTGTGCACTCACCACTCGGGGTCGACAGGTGTGATGTCGATGCGGGGCGGGGAGCAGAAGGGGAGGAAGGTGGGTCGGACGACCCAGTCATTGTCAGGGGTCCGCGACCTCTCTGCCTGTCTCCACGACAATGGGGGCAGCTGCAGGTTGCCAGAGAAACGCCTGCGTCCCCTCCGTAGGTCGACACCAAGCGTACAGGAGTACTCACTAAGACCACAGTCTGAAGGCCCTTTACTGTCCTAGAGAGAGAAAAAAATACTTTTGATGAATACAAGATGAATATGAGATTATATGTTGATCGATATGTCCTGCACACTCACATCTTTCAGATGGACTACTTTGGCCACATCTTTCAGATTGACTACTTTGGCCACATCTTTCAGATGGACTACTTTGGCCACATCTTTCAGATTGACTACTTTGGCCACATCTTTCAGATTGACTACTTTGGCCACATCTTTCAGATGGACTACTTTGGCCACATCTTTCAGATTGACTACTTTGGCCACATCTTTCAGATTGACTACTTTGGCCACATCTTTCAGATTGACTACTTTGGCCACATCTTTCAGATTGACTACTTTGGCCACATCTTTGAGATTGACTACTTTGGCCACATCTTTCAGATTGACTACTTTGGCCACATCTTTCAGATTGACTACTTTGGCCACATCTTTCAGATTGACTACTTTGGCCACATCTTTCAGATTGACTACTTTGGCCCACATCTTTCAGATTGACTACTTTGGCCACATCTTTCAGATTGACTACTTTGGCCACATCTTTCAGATTGACTACTTTGGCCACATCTTTCAGATTGACTACTTTGGCCACATCTTTCAGATTGACTACTTTGGCCACATCTTTCAGATTGACTACTTTGGCCACATCTTTCAGATTGACTACTTTGGCCACATCTTTCAGATTGACTACTTTGGCCACATCTTTCAGATTGACTACTTTGGCCACATCTTTCAGATTGACTACTTTGGCCACATCTTTCAGATGGACTACTTTGGCCACATCTTTCAGATTGACTACTTTGGCCACTAAGGGGAACCAAAGGCCTTGTTTTCAACGGCAGCTGATTTCAGAAGATAGAACAGAGAGAAGCAGCCTGATGTTGAAGAATGTCACTCTCTTGTTTTTGAGTTGATAAGAGATCCAAACACAGAAGCAAGCACCCCCCTTTTCCTCACTTCTTCGCTGACATACAGTACCAGTCAAAAGTGTGGACACACCTACTCATTCAAGGTTTTCTTTATTTCTACTATTTTCTACATTGTAGAATGATAGTGAAGACATCAAAACTATGAAATATCACATATAGAATCATGTTGTAACCAAAAAATTGTTAAACAAATCCAAATATATTTTATACTTGAGATTTTTCAAAGTAGCCACAATTTGATGACAGCTTTGCAAACTCTTGGCATTCTCTCAACCAGCTCCATGAGGTAGTCACCTGTAATGCATTTCAATTAACATGTGTGTCTTGTTTAAAGTTAATTTGTGGAATTTCATTTGAGACAATCAGTTGTGTTGTGACATGGTAGAGGTGGTATAGTGAAGATAGCCATATTTGGTAAAAGACAAAGTCCATATTATGGCAAGAACAACTCAAATAAACAAAGAGAAATGACAGTCCATCATTACTTTAAGACATGAAGGTCAGTCAATCCGGAACATTTCAAGAACTTAACGTTTCTTCAAGTGCAGTCGCAAAACCATCACGCACAATGATGAAACTGGCTCTCATGAGGCCCGTCACAGGAAAGGAAGACACAGAGTTACCTCTGTTGCAGAGGATAAGTTCATTAGAGTTACCAGCCTCAGAAATTGCAGCCCAAATAAATGCGTTAACAGAATTCAGGTAACAGACACATCTCAACATCAACTGTTCAGAGGAGACTGTGTGAATCAGGTCTTCATGGTCGAATTGCTGCAAAGAAACCACGACTAAAGGACACAAACAAGAAGAAGAGACTTGCTTGGGCCAAGAAACACGAGCAATGGACATTAGATAGGTGCAAATCTGTCCTTTGGTCTGATGAGTCCAAATTTGAGATTGGTTCCAACCGCCGTGTCTTTGTGAGATGTAGAGTAGGAGAACGGATGATCTCTGCATGTGTGGTTCCCACTGTGAAGCAAAGAGGAGGTGTGATGGTGTGGGGGTGCTTTGCTGGTGACACTGTCAGTGATTTCAATTGAATTCAAGGCACACTTACAGGCTGACTGCAATGCGAGCGTTGCAAAGTAAATTTAGAAATCTATATTATTCAATTATTGCACCCACACTGCTTGCGCGCGCCAACGAGCAGCTGCATTGCCACGGACTAAAATAGAAGTCAGTTCTATTTGTGACGCAGATCGCGCTGCAAGTCCTGCCTCTCCCATCTCCTCATTAGTTTATAGAAGAAGGTACCCACATGCCAGCTCCTCATTGGTTATACCCACGTGGGTAACTGAAAGACGAATGAGGTCGGTGGCGGTAATGCACCTAATTTATGAATGTTGCCAATCGCAATGTAAAGTCAAGAGAAGAAAAAGCCCCTGGAAGTTTCCCCCGTGTGGCGGAGGAAGATGCATCCCCCTCACCTCGAAGTGTGATGGAGACGCTGACTGTGAGGACAGGTCTGATGCCAACATCTGGAAGTGTGATGGAGATGCTGACTGTGAGGACAGGTCTGATGAGGCCAACACCTGGAAGTGTGATGGAGACGCTGACTGTGAGGACAGGTCTGATGAGGCCAACACCTGGAAGTGTGATGGAGACGCTGCCTGTGAGGACATGTCTGATGAGGCCAACACCTGGAAGTGTGATGGAGACGTTGACAGTGAGGACAGGTCTGATGAGGCCAACACCTGGAAGTGTGATGAAGACGCTGACTGTGAGGACAGGTCTGATGAGGCCAACACCTGGAAGTGTGATGGAGACGCTGACTGTGAGGACAGGTCTGATGAGGCCAACACCTGGGAGTGTGATGGAGACGCTGACTGTGAAGACAGGTCTGATGAGGCCAACACCTGGAAGTGTGATGGAGACGCTGACTGTGAGGACAGGTCTGATGAGGCCAACACCTGGGAGTGTGATGAGACGCTGACTGTGAGGACAGGTCTGATGAAGCCAACACCTGGAAGTGTGATGGAGATCTGACTGTGAGGACAGGTCTGATGAGACCAACACCTGGAAGTGTGATGGAGACGCTGACTGTGAGGACAGGTCTAATGAGGCCAACACCTCGAAGTGTGATGGAGACGCTAACTGCGAGGATAGGTCTGATGAGGCCAACACCTGGAAGTGTGATGGAGACACTGACTGTGAGGACAGGTGTGATGAGGCCAACACCTGGAAGTGATGAAGACGCTGACTGTGAGGACAGGTCTAATGAGGCCAACACCTCGAAGTGTGATGGAGAAGCTGACTGTGAGGACAGGTCTGATGAAGCCAACACCTCGAAGTGTGATGGAGACGCTGACTGTGAGGACAGGTCTGATGCCAACATCTGGAAGTGTGACGGAGATGCTGACTGTGAGGACAGGTCTGATGAGGCCAACACCTGGAAGTGTGATGGAGACGCTGACTGTGAGGACAGGTCTGATGAGGCCAACACCTGGAAGTGTGATGGAGACGCTGCCTGTGAGGACATGTCTGATGAGGCCAACACCTGGAAGTGTGATGGAGACGCTGATAGTGAGGACAGGTCTGATGAGGCCAACACCTGGAAGTGTGATGAAGACGCTGACTGTGAGGACAGGTCTGATGAGGCCAACACCTGGAAGTGTGATGGAGACGCTGACTGTGAGGACAGGTCTGATGAGGCCAACACCTGGGAGTGTGATGGAGACGCTGACTGTGAAGACAGGTCTGATGAAGCCAACACCTGGAAGTGTGATGGAGACGCTGACTGTGAGGACAGGTCTGATGAGACCAACACCTGGAAGTGTGATGGAGACGCTGACTGTGAGGACAGGTCTAATGAGGCCAACACCTCGAAGTGTGATGGAGACGCTGACTGCGAGGACAGGTCTGATGAGGCCAACACCTGGAAGTGTGATGGAGACGCTGACTGTGAGGACAGGTCTAATGTGGCCAACTGTGATTAGTTACCTTTCTGGGGTTACGTAACCTACTACCATATGGAAAGGAGGCTTTTATGTAGTGTCTTGTGTTTGGGGGCAATTTATTTGATGTAAAATCACTATCCTTAAGCAATAAGGCCCTGAGGGGGTATATAAAGTATGTTGCTGTTGCAAACCAAAATGTTATACTAGAAACAAGGGGAAATGATGTGTTAATAAGATACTTATTGTCTTTCTCTTGTCATTTGCTGTGGTATATCAAGAACGGCGTAGTGATACTTGAAATAGAAATTCTGATATACTGTGTATACACAGCTGGAATGCTGTTTCAGTCAATCAGCATCCAGGATCCAAACTAGCCGGTTTACAATCATATATACCTGTGTCAATGTAAAAAAGTGTGCTGAGTGTCGGGAAGCAAGTTCAGGGAGTGACTGTCTTAATAAATAAAAGAAACAATGAACACGTAACACAAACAATGCACCGACGTGAAAACAGAGTCAATAACACCTGAGGAAAGAACCAAGAGGAGTGACAGATACAGGGAAGATCATCAAGGAGGTGATGGAGTCCAGGTGAGTGTCATGAGGCGCAGGTGCGCGAGGCGATGGTGACAGTTGTGTGGGATAATCAGCAGCCTGATGACCTAGAGGCCGGAGAGGTTAGTATACGTGATAGTTAATGCATGTGTGCTGTGTTATACACGTAAGCAATCATGCCCAAGTAATGTGAAATATGTATACTGTATAGTGAGGCATACTGTTTGTATTCTTCTGTTCCTCTGTAATTAGGGATTGAGACCTGGGTGTTTGTTTCTCCTCAGATACACCAGCCAGCTCAGTCAGACTTGTGAATGGGACCAGCTCCTGCTCTGGGATAGTGGAGGAGAATGAGCGGCAGTATGTAGTCAATGCTGGGGCATGAAAGATGCAAAGATGTTGTGTAGAGAGCTGGGCTGGGGGAATGCTGTAGATACACATTACAATTGTCCATTTGGAGAGAGATGCAAGGAAAAGGGTTTTATTTTGTAACATTAAGCAGTTTAGTTGTTCAGACATTGAGTCTACTCTCGAGGAGTGTCGAGTCAGCTCTGCCGAGTTTGGTTCTTTTGGTTACAATACCATTGACATTGTGGTCTGGTCAGATTCCGTGAGGCTCGTGGATGGAGCTGGTCTCTGCTCTGGGAGTCCTGGGCCTCAGTGTGTAAAGTTGACTTTGACTGGCAGGATGCAGAGGTAGTCTGTCGGGATCCTGCAGGGCTACAGCGGGGACTCTAAGGAGAAGGTTAGGTTCCAACCTGGGCTAAGGAGTTCCAATGTATAGGCAATGAGTCCATTCTCCTGAACTGTGACACCTCAGACAGAGAACAGCAGACCTTCCTCCCTGGAAACGCTGTTGGACTGAACTGCTCAGAGCCTGATGATCCGAGGCTGGTGGGAGGAGGCTGTGCAGGTAGACTGGAAGAGTACAAGATAGGAGAGTGGAAAAATGTGAGACATTTGGTTATCCATGAAGGAAGCAGCTGTAGTATGTTCACAACTAGGTTGTGGCTCCGCTTTTTCAAATGTAGATTAGCCTGAATATACATCTGATGTACAGTGGGGCAAAAAAGTATTTAGTCAGCCACCAACTGTGCAAGTTCTCCCACTTAAAAAGATGAGAGAGGCCTGTAATTTTCATCATAGGTACACTTCAACTATGACAGACAAAATGAGGGGGAAAAAAATCCAGAAAATCACATTGTAGGATTTTTTAATGAATTTATTTGCAAATTATGGTGGAAAATAAGTATTTGGTCAATAACAAAAGTTTATCTCAATACTTTGTTATATACCCTTTGTTGGCAATGACAGAGGTCAAACGTTTTCTGTAAGTCTTCACAAGGTTTCCACACACTGGTATCCACCCCCATGCTTCACAGTAGGTATGGTGTTCTTTGGATGCAACTCAGCATTCTTTGTCCTCCAAACATGACGAGTTGAGTTTTTACCAAAAAGTTATATTTTGGTTTGATCTGACCATATGACATTCTCCCAATCTTCTTCTGGATCATCCAAATGCTCTCTAGCAAACTTCAGACGGGCCTGGACATGTACTGGCTTAAGCAGGGGGACACGTCTGGCACTGCAGGATTTGAGTCCCTGGCGGTGTAGTGTGTTACTGATGGTAGGCTTTGTTACTTTGGTCCCAGCTCTCTGCAGGTCATTCACTAGGTCCCCCTGTGTGGTTCTGGGATTTTTTCTCACCGTTCTTGTGATCATTTTGACCCCACGGGGTGAGATCTTGCGTGGAGCCCCAAATCGAGGGAGATTATCTGTGGTCTTGTATGTCTTCCATTTCCTAATAATTGCTCCCACAGTTGATTTCTTAAAACCAAGCTGCTTACCTATTGCAGATTCAGTCTTCCCAGCCTGGTGCAGGTCTACAATTTTGTTTCTGGTGTCCTTTGACAGCTCTTTGGTCTTGGCCATAGTGGAGTTTGGAGTGTGACTGTTTGAGGTTGTGGACAGGTGTCTTTTATACTGATAACAAGTTAAAACAGGTGCCATTAATACAGGTAACGAGTGGAGGACAGAGGTGCCTCTTAAAGAAGAAGTTACAGGTCTGTGAGAGACAGAAATCTTGCTTGTTTGTAGGTGACCAAATACTTATTTTCCACCATAATTTGCAAATAAATTCATTAAAAATCCTTCAATGTGATTTTCTGGATTTTTGTCTCTCTCATTTTGTGTCATAGTTGAAGTGTACCTATGATGAAAATTACAGGCCTCTCTCATCTTTTTAAGTGGGAGAACTTGCACAATTGGTGGCTGACTAAATACTTTTTTCCCCCACTGTATCTTGATCCGTTGGCTCAGAGTCTGCACTCAGGGAATGTGTTACACTGTCTTTGCAATATATATATAGCAGAATTCCTGCTCCAGCCTAATATCTCTCTCAATGTCTCAATGGGAGGGGTCTCCAGGAGACACCAGGGGCCAGATGTGTTCAGGGGTCACAGCTTCACCATCACCTGCTCCACTCAGCAACAGTACCCAGGGTGACTCATTCCTCCTCTCGTTCACTGGCTCCAACAGAACACAGACCAAGACCCAGTCAGCTGTCAATCACTCTGTTGTCTTCCTCTTCCCCGCTGCAGATGTCTCAGTCCCACCAAGGGAACTACAGCTGTGTTAATGCCATTTATGTTTTCTCTCATAACTTCTCCACTGAGAGCTCCTGAGAGCTCCACTGAGAGCTCCTGTCCCTTACTGTCACAGGTAACAGAGAACCAACCAGGCTTTTAACTTTGACAGATTTTGAGAAATATTCCACAGAGGAATCTGATGATAATCAATCCCCTTATCAAATGTGTTTCTATTTCAGCCTCTCCTCTGAAAGCCTTCATCATCAGACACATTGTAGTGCTGCTGACGTTCCTGATGACCATCATGGCCAGCTATCTGTATTTCAAGACCACCAAGAGGCAGAGGACAAATAAGGGAGAGAGTGTGGAGCTGGTGTCTCTGTAGGAGACCTGAAGCCGGGCCGAGTGGAGAGGAGAGAGTAGGAGGAAGTAGGGGAGGGGAGGGGGAGGGGGCTATATATAAGAGCTAATCAACAGATGACAGGTGTCTATAGCTTTCATGTGAAATGAAAGCAATAATACAATCTGCAGTGTACTTGAGCTACTTTGCTAAATAAAACTCTGTTTGAAAGGTGTAAACAACATCTGTTTTATTGAGAGCATGGAACTGTGCTCCCCACAACGAGCCAAACCAATAGAGAAACTGTATCTAGCCAGTTCAGCTTGTAATAAATGATTTCCTTTTGCAAATTGATTGAGAATATAACATTGAGGTTGTCAGACACAGACTCCTAGCCTCTTTCTCTGTTCAGTCATCTTATTTGCCACATCTTTCCAGACACGCTGGTGTTGATCCTTCTGCTTAACTGACTGACTTAATGTGTCTTGAATTGAGTGCTGTGTGGTGAGTGATTGGAGGGCATAAATAAAGCTGTTAACGCTGAGAAATTAGGTTACATTTATTGTCACTGACTGAGAGCTGGAATAAATCAGTGTGTGTGTGTGTGTGTGTGTGTGTGTGTGTGTGTGTGTGTGTGTGTGTGTGTGTGTGTGTGTGTGTGTGTGTGTGTGTGTGTGTGTGTGTGTGTGTGTGTGTGTGTGTGTGTGTGTGTGTGTGTGTGTGTGTGTGTGTGTGTGTGTGTGTGTGTGTGTGTTTGCCTGCCACTGACATGTTATATTAGACGATACTCAATCTGCATGTATAAATATTATAGACAGTAGGATAGCTTCTACGGCCTTGCGTGCCTGTTAGCACAACTACATTCATGTCATGCCATTGACACTACATTCCTCTAGGTAAACATGGGCAAGTCTTTTAAAACATGTTCAGAGAGAGAGATATATTTCTGAGAAGTGAGTGGGTACCGCAGTCCCAGCCCTAGCTCTAGGAAACTGTGCAGAGCAGTACATTCCTCTAGGTAAACATGGGCAAGTATTTTAAAACATGTTCAGAGATAGAGAGAGAGATATATTTCTGAGAAGTGAGTGGGTACCGCAGTCCCAGCCCTAGCTCTAGGAAACTGTGCAGAGCAGTACCTCTGGCCTTGCTACAGTAAAAGCTTGCATGTCAATGCCATTCTTTTTCTTGTTGAAACTGAAACGGCATTCTAAAGCATAAAATGTAGCATAGGAACTAACCCTCTGAGAGAGCACAGGAATAGAGCATTATAGGCGCTCCACAATACCACGGCTCCGAGAGGCTCTGGAGGCTCTGCATGTGCAGTAGGGGGGAAGGAGGGAGGGGGGAGGATGAAGGGGTAGGAGGGAGGGGAGGATGAAGGGGTAGGAGGGAGGGGAGGATGAAGGGGTAGGAGGGAGGGGGAGGATTAGGGGGTAGGAGGGAGGGGGAGGATGAAGGGGTAGGAGGGAGGGGGAGGATGAAGGGGTAGGGGTAGGTGGAAGGGGTAGGAGGGAGGGGGAGGATGAAGGGGTAGGGGTAGGTGGAAGGGGTAGGAGGGAGGGGGAGGATGAAGGGGTAGGGGTAGGTGGAAGGGGGCGGGAGGGTTTTGTATGTAATGATCAAAAAACACCTAACTGTACCACAGCATTGCCCTTAAGAAGGATTAGAGATACGGGGAGAGGGAGGGAGAGAGAAATGCAGATTTAAGCAATAAGGCACGAGGGGATGTGGTATAAGGCCAGTATAACACGGCTACGGGCTGTTCGTAAGCATGACACAACAGGGAGTGCCTGAACACAGCCCTTAGCCGTGGTATATTGGCCATATATCACAAAGCCCCGAGGTGCCTTATTGCTATTATAAATGGGTTATCAACCTAATTAGAGCAGTCAAAATAAATGTTTTGTCATACGCGCGGTAGATGGTTTGCGATACCGCGGCTTTCAGCCAATCAGCATTCAGGGCTCGAACCATCCAGTTTATAAATATGGATAAACCACTTCTCCATTGTCTTTGGCTCTATAAAAAAAGAACAAACAGCAAAAACGTGTACATGATCAAATATAAATCTTAGAATCAACTACTAAAGACTACCAGAACCCACTGGATTCTCAAATTACAATGAATGAACTACAAGACAAAATACAAACCCTCTAACCTAAAACGGTTTGTGGTGTTGATGGTATCCTCAATGAAATGAAAATATAAACAGACCACAAATACCAATTGGCTGTACTTAACCTCTTCAACATCATCCTCAGCTCTGGCATCTTCCCCAATATTTGTAACCAAGGACTGATCACCCCAATACACAAAAATGGAGACGAATTTCACCTCAATAACTACCGTGGGATATGCATCAACAGCAACATTGGGAAAATCCTCTGCATTATCATTAACAGCAGACTTGTACATTTCGTCAATGAAAACAATGTACTGAGCAAATGTCAAATTAGCTTTTTATCAAATTACAGTACGACAGACCACGTATTCACCCTGCACACACTAACTGACAAACAAACAAAACAAAACAAAAGCAAAGTATTCTCATGGTTTGTTGATATAGAAAAAAAACAACTTTTGGCTCAGTTTGCCATGAGGGTCTGCTATACAAATTAAAGGAAAGCGGTGTTGGGGGAAACACATATGACATTATAAAATCCATGTAAACAATTAACAAGTGTGCGGTAAAAATTGGCAAAAAACACAAATATTTCTGTCTATAGGGCTGTGAGGTGACACAGGGATGCAGCTTAAACCCCACACTTCAACATATATATCAACGAATGTATATGTGAATGAGCTGAGAGACAAGGCAAGATGGGCCTTCTTCCCCATCAAAAGGAACAGAAAATTCAACATATGAATTAAGATCTGGCTAAAAAAGACTTTAATCAGGAAACTGAGTTGCACTTTCTAACCTCTTGCACAGACCCACAAAGAACTCGAAAACAAATCCAATTTGGATAAACTCCCATTTCTATTGAGTAAAACACCACAGCGTGTCATCACAACAGCAAGATCTGTGAGAAAGGCAACCAGTGAAGAACAAACACCATTGTAAATACAACCCATATTTATCTTTATTCCTTTCCCTTTTGTACTTTAACTATTTGCACATCATTACAGCACTATATATAGACATAATATGACATTTGAAATGTCTTTATTCTTTTGAAACTTTTGTGAGTGTAATGATTTCTGATAATTTTGTATTGTTTATTTATCTTTTGTTTATTAGAGAGAGAGAGAGAGGGAGAAAGAGAGAGAGAGAGAGAGATCACTTATGTCCTCAGTGATGCAAAGTGTTGGTAGAGAATAGGGGAATAATGAAGGATGGGAGAGATGACCGACCACTGGAGCTCCAGCTTTTCCAGTAAGATAATAGAATAGCAGGGAGAGGCCGGAGAAATGGAGTGGAAGGCTAGAGAGATGGAGTGGAAGGCTAGAGAGATGGAGTGGAAGGCGAGAGAGATGGAGTGGAAGGCTAGAGAGATGGAGTGGAAGGCGAGAGAGATGGAGTGGAAGGCTAGAGAGATGGACTGGAAGGCTAGATTGATGGAGTGGAAGGCTAGAGAGATGGAGTGGAAGGCGAGAGAGATGGAGTGGAAGGCTAGAGAGATGGAGTGGAAGGCTAGAGAGATGAGTGGAAGGCTAGAGAGATGGAGTGGAAGGCTAGAGAGATGGACTGGAAGGCTAGATAGATGGAGTGGAAGGCTAGATAGATGGAGTGGAAGGCTAGAGAGATGGAGTGGAAGGCTAGATAGATTGAGTGGAAGGCGAGAGAGATGGAGTTTAAGGCTAGAGAGATGGAGTGGAAGGCTACAGAGATGGAGTGGAAGGCTAGAGAGATGAGTGGAAGGCTAGAGAGATGGAGTGGAAGGCTAGATAGATGGAGTGGAAGGCTAGATAGATGGAGTGGAAGGCTAGAGAGATGGAGTGGAAGGCGAGAGAGATGGAGTGGAAGGCGAGAGAGATGGAGTGGAAGGCTAGATAGATTGAGTGGAAGGCTAGAGAGATGGAGTGGAAGGCTAGAGAGATGGAGTGGAAAGTGAGAGAGATGGAGTGAAAGGCTAGATAGATTGAGTGGAAGGCTAGAGAGATGGACTGGAAGGCTAGATAGATGGAGTGGAAAGCAAGAGAGATGGAGTGGAAGGCTAGAGAGATGGACTGGAAGGCTAGAGTGATGGAGTGGAAGGCAAGAGAGATGGAGTGGAAGGCTAGAGAGATGGAGTGGAAGGCGAGAGAGATGGACTGGAAGGCTAGAGAGATGGAGTGGAAACCAAGAGAGATGGAGTGGAAGGCTAGAGAGATGGAGTGGAAGGCTAGAGAGATGGAGTGGAAGGCTAGAGAGATGGACTGGAAGGCTAGAGAGATGGAGTGGAAGGCTAGTGAGACAGATTGGAAGGCTAGATGGATGGGGTGGAGGCTAGATAGATGGAGTGAAAGGCTAGATAAATGGAGTAAAGGCTAGATAGATGGAGTGGAAGGCTAAATGGATGGAGTGGAGGCTAGATAGATGGAGTGGAAGGCTAGATGGATGGAGTGGAGGCTAGATAGATGGAGTGAAAGGCTAGAGAAATGGAGTGAAGGCTAGATAGATGGAGTGGAAGGCTAGAGAGATGGACTGCCAAAGGCAAAGGAAAATAAAAACGAGAGATGGACAGATGAGATGGAGACAGAAGCTATTATAGAGTGACACACACTGCTCTGCTCACACTCACCTGTCAGGGTAATTAACACACACACTGCTCTGCTCACACTCACCTGTCAGGGTAATTAACACACACACTGCTCTGCTCATACTCACCTGTCAGGGTAATTAACACACACACTGCTCTAATCACACTCACCTGTCAGGGTAATTAACACACACACTGCTCTAATCACACTCACCTGTCAGGGTAATTAACACACACACTGCTCTAATCACACTCACCTGTCAGGGTAATTAACACACACACTGCTCTGCTCACACTCACCTGTCAGGGTAATTAACACACACACTGCTCTGCTCACACTCACCTGTCAGGGTAATTAACACACACACTGCTCTAATCACACTCACCTGTCAGGGTAATTAACACACACACTGCTCTGCTCACACTCACCTGTCAGGGTAATTAACACACACACTGCTCTGCTCACACTCACCTGTCAGGGTAATTAACACACACACTGCTCTGCTCACACTCACCTGTCAGGGTAATTAACACACACACTGCTCTAATCACACTCACCTGTCAGGGTAATTAACACACACACTGCTCTAATCACACTCACCTGTCAGGGTAATTAACACACACACTGCTCTGCTCACACTCACCTGTCAGGGTAATTAACACACACACTGCTCTAATCACACTCACCTGTCAGGGTAATTAACACACACACTGCTCTAATCACACTCACCTGTCAGGGTAATTAACACACACACTGCTCTGCTCATACTCACCTGTCAGGGTAATTAACACACACACTGCTCTAATCACACTCACCTGTCAGGGTAATTAACACACACACTGCTCTGCTCATACTCACCTGTCAGGGTAATTAACACACACACTGCTCTAATCACACTCACCTGTCAGGGTAATTAACACACACACTGCTCTAATCACACTCACCTGTCAGGGTAATTAACACACACACTGCTCTGCTCACACTCACCTGTCAGGGTAATTAACACACACACTGCTCTAATCACACTCACCTGTCAGGGTAATTAACACACACACTGCTCTAATCACACTCACCTGTCAGGGTAATTAACACACACACTGCTCTGCTCATACTAGTTCTGCTGACTAGAACTGATGAGGACACTGAGAGACAGGGTGATGTGGCTCCCGAGTGGTGCAGCGGTCTAAGACACTACATCTCAGGGCAAGAGGCATCACTACAGTCAGTCCCTAGTTCGATCCCAGGCTGTATCACATCTGGCCATGATTGAGAGTCCCATAGGGTGGCGCAAAATTGGCCCAGCATCGTCTGGGTTTGGCCGGGGTAGGCCGTCATTGTAAATAAGAATTTGTTCTTAACTGACTTTCCTAGTTAAATAAAGGTAAATAAAGGTTACATTTAAAAAAATGAGGAATGAAAAGAATAGAGAAGAAAGAGAGCGGCAGGAGCAAGAAAAGGAGAGATAGTAGGAAAACAGCAATGAGAGGGAAATAAGGTAAGAGAGAGATAGTAGGAAAACAGCAATGAGAGGGAAATAAGGTAAGAGAGAGATAGTAGGAGAGATAGTAGGAAAACAGCAATGAGAGGGAAATAAGGTAAGAGAGAGATAGTAGGAAAACAGCAATGAGAGGGAAATAAGGTAAGAGAGAGATAGTAGGAAAACAGCAATGAGAGGGAAATAAGGTAAGAGAGAGATAGTAGGAAAACAGCAATGAGAGGGAAATAAGGTAAGAGAGAGATAGTAGGAAAACAGCAATGAGAGGGAAATAAGGTAAGAGAGAGAGATAGTAGGAAAACAGCAATGAGAGGGAAATAAGGTAAGAGAGAGATAGTAGGAAAACAGCAATGAGAGGGAAATAAGGTAAGAGAGAGATAGTAGGAAAACAGCAATGAGAGGGAAATAAGGTAAGAGAGATAGTAGGAAAACAGCAATGAGAGGGAAATAAGGTAAGAGAGAGATAGTAGGAAAACAGCAATGAGAGGGAAAATAAGAAGAGATAGTAGGAAAACAGCAATGAGAAATAAGGTAAGAGAGAGATAGTAGGAAAACAGCAATGAGAGGGAAATAAGGTAAGAGAGAGATAGTAGGAAAACAGCAATGAGAGGGAAATAAGGTAAGAGAGAGATAGTAGGAAAACAGCAATGAGAGGGAAATAAGGTAAGAGAGAGATAGTAGGAAAACAGCAATGAGAGGGAAATAAGGTAAGAGAGAGATAGTAGGAAAACAGCAATGAGAGGAAATAAGGTAAGAGAGAGATAGTAGGAAAACAGCAATGAGAGGGAAATAAGGTAAGAGAGAGATAGTAGGAAAACAGCAATGAGAGGAAATAAGGTAAGAGAGAGATAGTAGGAAAACAGCAATGAGAGGGAAATAAGGTAAGAGAGAGATAGTAGGAAAACAGCAATGAGAGGGAAATAAGGTAAGAGAGAGATAGTAGGAAAACAGCAATGAGAGGGAAATAAGGTAAGAGAGAGATAGTAGGAAAACAGCAATGAGAGGGAAATAAGGTAAGAGAGAGATAGTAGGAAAACAGCAATGAGAGGGAAATAAGGTAAGAGAGAGATAGTAGGAAAACAGCAATGAGAGGGAAATAAGGTAAGAGAGAGATAGTAGGAAAACAGCAATGAGAGGGAAATAAGGTAAGAGAGAGATAGTAGGAAAACAGCAATGAGAGGGAAATAAGGTAAGAGAGAGATAGTAGGAAAACAGCAATGAGAGGGAAATAAGGTAAGAGAGAGATAGTAGGAAAACAGCAATGAGAGGGAAATAAGGTAAGAGAGAGATAGTAGGAAAACAGCAATGAGAGGGAAATAAGGTAAGAGAGAGATAGTAGGAAAACAGCAATGAGAGGGAAATAAGGTAAGAGAGAGATAGTAGGAAAACAGCAATGAGAGGGAAATAAGGTAAGAGAGAGATAGTAGGAAAACAGCAATGAGAGGGAAATAAGGTAAGAGAGAGATAGTAGGAAAACAGCAATGAGAGGGAAATAAGGTAAGAGAGAGATAGTAGGAAAACAGCAATGAGAGGGAAATAAGGTAAGAGAGAGATAGTAGGAAAACAGCAATGAGAGGGAATAAGGTAAGAGAGAGATAGTAGGAAAACAGCAATGAGAGGGAAATAAGGTAAGAGAGAGATAGTAGGAAAACAGCAATGAGAGGGAAATAAGGTAAGAGAGAGATAGTAGGAAAACAGCAATGAGAGGGAAATAAGGTAAGAGAGAGATAGTAGGAAAACAGCAATGAGAGGGAAATAAGGTAAGAGAGAGATAGTAGGAAAACAGCAATGAGAGGGAAATAAGGTAAGAGAGAGATAGTAGGAAAACAGCAATGAGAGGGAAATAAGGTAAGAGAGAGATAGTAGGAAAACAGCAATGAGAGGGAAATAAGGTAAGAGAGAGATAGTAGGAAAACAGCAATGAGAGGGAAATAAGGTAAGAGAGAGATAGTAGGAAAACAGCAATGAGAGGGAAATAAGGTAAGAGAGAGATAGTAGGAAAACAGCAATGAGAGGGAAATAAGGTAAGAGAGAGATAGTAGGAAAACAGCAATGAGAGGGAAATAAGGTAAGAGAGAGATAGTAGGAAAACAGCAATGAGAGGGAAATAAGGTAAGAGAGAGATAGTAGGAAAACAGCAATGAGAGGGAAATAAGGTAAGAGAGAGATAGTAGGAAAACAGCAATGAGGGAAATAAGGTAAGAGAGAGATAGTAGGAAAACAGCAATGAGAGGGAAATAAGGTAAGAGAGAGATAGTAGGAAAACAGCAATGAGAGGGAAATAAGGTAAGAGAGAGATAGTAGGAAAACAGCAATGAGAGGGAAATAAGGTAAGAGAGAGATAGTAGGAAAACAGCAATGAGAGGGAAATAAGGTAAGAGAGAGATAGTAGGAAAACAGCAATGAGAGGGAAATAAGGTAAGAGAGAGATAGTAGGAAAACAGCAATGAGAGGGAAATAAGGTAAGAGAGAGATAGTAGGAAAACAGCAATGAGAGGGAAATAAGGTAAGAGAGAGATAGTAGGAAAACAGCAATGAGAGGGAAATAAGGTAAGAGAGAGATAGTAGGAAAACAGCAATGAGAGGGAAATAAGGTAAGAGAGAGATAGTAGGAAAACAGCAATGAGAGGGAAATAAGGTAAGAGAGAGATAGTAGGAAAACAGCAATGAGAGGGAAATAAGGTAAGAGAGAGATAGTAGGAAAACAGCAATGAGAGGGAAATAAGGTAAGAGAGATAGTAGGAAAACAGCAATGAGAGCGAAATAAGGTAAGAGAGAGATAGTAGGAAAACAGCAATGAGAGGGAAATAAGGTAAGAGAGAGATAGTAGGAAAACAGCAATGAGAGGGAAATAAGGTAAGAGAGAGATAGTAGGAAAACAGCAATGAGAGGGAAATAAGGTAAGAGAGAGATAGTAGGAAAACAGCAATGAGAGGGAAATAAGGTAAGAGAGAGATAGTAGGAAAACAGCAATGAGAGGGAAATAAGGTAAGAGAGAGATAGTAGGAAAACAGCAATGAGAGGGAAATAAGGTAAGAGAGAGATAGTAGGAAAACAGCAATGAGAGGGAAATAAGGTAAGAGAGAGATAGTAGGAAAACAGCAATGAGAGGGAAATAAGGTAAGAGAGAGATAGTAGGAAAACAGCAATGAGAGGGAAATAAGGTAAGAGAGAGATAGTAGGAAAACAGCAATGAGAGGGAAATAAGGTAAGAGAGAGATAGTAGGAAAACAGCAATGAGAGGGAAATAAGGTAAGAGAGAGATAGTAGGAAAACAGCAATGAGAGGGAAATAAGGTAAGAGAGAGATAGTAGGAAAACAGCAATGAGAGGGAAATAAGGTAAGAGAGAGATAGTAGGAAAACAGCAATGAGAGGGAAATAAGGTAAGAGAGAGATAGTAGGAAAACAGCAATGAGAGGGAAATAAGGTAAGAGAGAGATAGTAGGAAAACAGCAATGAGAGGGAAATAAGGTAAGAGAGAGATAGTAGGAAAACAGCAATGAGAGGGAAATAAGGTAAGAGAGAGATAGTAGGAAAACAGCAATGAGAGGAAATAAGGTAAGAGAGAGATAGTAGGAAAACAGCAATGAGAGGGAAATAAGGTAAGAGAGAGATAGTAGGAAAACAGCAATGAGAGGGAAATAAGGTAAGAGAGAGATAGTAGGAAAACAGCAATGAGAGGGAAATAAGGTAAGAGAGAGATAGTAGGAAAACAGCAATGAGAGGGAAATAAGGTAAGAGAGAGATAGTAGGAAAAACAGCAATGAAAACAGAGGGAAATAAGGTAAGAGAGAGATAGTAGGAAAACAGCAATGAGAGGGAAATAAGGTAAGAGAGAGATAGTAGGAAAACAGCAATGAGAGGGAAATAAGGTAAGAGAGAGATAGTAGGAAAACAGCAATGAGAGGGAAATAAGGTAAGAGAGAGATAGTAGGAAAACAGCAATGAGAGGGAAATAAGGTAAGAGAGATAGTAGGAAAACAGCAATGAGAGGGAAATAAGGTAAGAGAGATAGTAGGAAAACAGCAATGAGAGCGAAATAAGGTAAGAGAGAGATAGTAGGAAAACAGCAATGAGAGGGAAATAAGGTAAGAGAGAGATAGTAGGAAAACAGCAATGAGAGGGAAATAAGGTAAGAGAGAGATAGTAGGAAAACAGCAATGAGAGGGAAATAAGGTAAGAGAGAGATAGTAGGAAAACAGCAATGAGAGGGAAATAAGGTAAGAGAGAGATAGTAGGAAAACAGCAATGAGAGGGAAATAAGGTAAAGAGAGATAGTAGGAAAACAGCAATGAGAGGGAAATAATGTAAGAGAGAGATAGTAGGAAAACAGCAATGAGAGGGAAATAAGGTAAGAGAGAGATAGTAGGAAAACAGCAATGAGAGGGAAATAAGGTAAGAGAGAGATAGTAGGAAAACAGCAATGAGAGGGAAATAAGGTAAGAGAGAGATAGTAGGAAAACAGCAATGAGAGGGAAATAATAAGAGAGAGATAGTAGGAAAACAGCAATGAGAGGGAAATAAGGTAAGAGAGAGATAGTAGGAAAACAGCAATGAGAGGGAAATAAGGTAAAGAGAGAGATAGTAGGAAAACAGCAATGAGAGGGAAATAAGGTAAGAGAGAGATAGTAGGAAAACAGCAATGAGAGGAAATAAGGTAAGAGAGATAGTAGGAAAACAGCAATGAGAGGAAATAAGGTAAAGAGAGATAGTAGGAAAACAGCAATGAGAGGGAAATAAGGTAAGAGAGAGATAGTAGGAAAACAGCAATGAGAGGGAAATAAGGTAAGAGAGAGATAGTAGGAAAACAGCAATGAGAGGGAAATAAGGTAAGAGAGAGATAGTAGGAAAACAGCAATGAGAGGGAAATAAGGTAAGAGAGAGATAGTAGGAAAACAGCAATGAGACGGAAATAAGGTAAGAGAGAGATAGTAGGAAAACAGCAATGAGACGGAAATAAGGTAAGAGAGAGATAGTAGGAAAACAGCAATGAGACGGAAATAAGGTAAGAGAGAGATAGTAGGAAAACAGCAATGAGACGGAAATAAGGTAAGAGAGAGATAGTAGGAAAACAGCAATGAGAGGGAAATAAGGTAAGAGAGAGATAGTAGGAAAACAGCAATGAGAGGGAAATAAGGTAAGAGAGAGATAGTAGGAAAACAGCAATGAGAGGGAAATAAGGTAAGAGAGAGATAGTAGGAAAACAGCAATGAGAGGGAAATAAGGTAAGAGAGAGATAGTAGGAAAACAGCAATGAGACGGAAATAAGGTAAGAGAGAGATAGTAGGAAAACAGCAATGAGACGGAAATAAGGTAAGAGAGAGATAGTAGGAAAACAGCAATGAGACGGAAATAAGGTAAGAGAGAGATAGTAGGAAAACAGCAATGAGACGGAAATAAGGTAAGAGAGAGATAGTAGGAAAACAGCAATGAGACGGAAATAAGGTAAGAGAGAGATAGTAGGAAAACAGCAATGAGACGGAAATAAGGTAAGAGAGAGATAGTAGGAAAACAGCAATGAGAGGGAAATAAGGTAAGAGAGAGATAGTAGGAAAACAGCAATGAGAGGGAAATAAGGTAAGAGAGAGATAGTAGGAAAACAGCAATGAGACGGAAATAAGGTAAGAGAGAGATAGTAGGAAAACAGCAATGAGACGGAAATAAGGTAAGAGAGAGATAGTAGGAAAACAGCAATGAGAGCGAAATAAGGTAAGAGAGATAGTAGGAAAACAGCAATGAGAGCGAAATAAGGTAAGAGAGAGATAGTAGGAAAACAGCAATGAGAGGGAAATAAGGTAAGAGAGAGATAGTAGGAAAACAGCAATGAGAGGGAAATAAGGTAAGAGAGAGATAGTAGGAAAACAGCAATGAGACGGAAATAAGGTAAGAGAGAGATAGTAGGAAAACAGCAATGAGAGGGAAATAAGGTAAGAGAGAGATAGTAGGAAAACAGCAATGAGAGGGAAATAATGTAAGAGAGAGATAGTAGGAAAACAGCAATGAGAGGGAAATAAGGTAAGAGAGAGATAGTAGGAAAACAGCAATGAGAGGGAAATAAGGTAAGAGAGAGATAGTAGGAAAACAGCAATGAGAGGGAAATAAGGTAAGAGAGAGATAGTAGGAAAACAGCAATGAGAGGGAAATAAGGTAAGAGAGAGATAGTAGGAAAACAGCAATGAGAGGAAATAAGGTAAGAGAGAGATAGTAGGAAAACAGCAATGAGAGGAAATAAGGTAAGAGAGAGATAGTAGGAAAACAGCAATGAGAGGGAAATAAGGTAAGAGAGAGATAGTAGGAAAACAGCAATGAGAGGGAAATAAGGTAAGAGAGAGATAGTAGGAAAACAGCAATGAGAGGGAAATAAGGTAAGAGAGAGATAGTAGGAAAACAGCAATGAGAGGGAAATAAGGTAAGAGAGAGATAGTAGGAAAACAGCAATGAGAGGAAATAAGGTAAGAGAGAGATAGTAGGAAAACAGCAATGAGACGGAAATAAGGTAAGAGAGAGATAGTAGGAAAACAGCAATGAGACGGAAATAAGGTAAGAGAGAGATAGTAGGAAAACAGCAATGAGAGGGAAATAAGGTAAGAGAGAGATAGTAGGAAAACAGCAATGAGAGGGAAATAAGGTAAGAGAGAGATAGTAGGAAAACAGCAATGAGAGGGAAATAAGGTAAGAGAGAGATAGTAGGAAAACAGCAATGAGAGGGAAATAAGGTAAGAGAGAGATAGTAGGAAAACAGCAATGAGACGGAAATAAGGTAAGAGAGAGATAGTAGGAAAACAGCAATGAGAGGGAAATAAGGTAAGAGAGAGATAGTAGGAAAACAGCAATGAGACGGAAATAAGGTAAGAGAGAGATAGTAGGAAAACAGCAATGAGACGGAAATAAGGTAAGAGAGAGATAGTAGGAAAACAGCAATGAGAGGAAATAAGGTAAGAGAGAGATAGTAGGAAAACAGCAATGAGACGGAAATAAGGTAAGAGAGAGATAGTAGGAAAACAGCAATGAGAGGGAAATAAGGTAAGAGAGAGATAGTAGGAAAACAGCAATGAGAGGGAAATAAGGTAAGAGAGAGATAGTAGGAAAACAGCAATGAGACGGAAATAAGGTAAGAGAGAGATAGTAGGAAAACAGCAATGAGACGGAAATAAGGTAAGAGAGAGATAGTAGGAAAACAGCAATGAGAGGGAAATAAGGTAAAGGAGATAGTAGAAAAGATAGAGGAAAAGGTAAGCAATGAGATAGTAGGAAAACAGAAATAAGGTAAGAGAGAGATAGTAGGAAAACAGCAATGAGGGAAATAAGGTAAGAGAGAGATAGTAGGAAAACAGCAATGAGAGGAAATAAGGTAAGAGAGAGATAGTAGGAAAACAGCAATGAGACGGAAATAAGGTAAGAGAGAGATAGTAGGAAAACAGCAATGAGAGGAAATAAGGTAAGAGAGAGATAGTAGGAAAACAGCAATGAGAGAAATAATAAGAGAGAGATAGTAGGAAAACAGCAATGAGAGGAAATAAGGTAAGAGAGAGATAGTAGGAAAACAGCAATGAGAGGGAAATAAGGTAAGAGAGATAGTAGGAAAACAGCAATGAGAGGGAAATAAGGTAAGAGAGAGATAGTAGGAAAACAGCAATGAGAGGGAAATAAGGTAAGAGAGAGATAGTAGGAAAACAGCAATGAGACGGAAATAAGGTAAAGAGAGAGATAGTAGGAAAACAGCAATGAGAGGGAAATAAGGTAAGAGAGAGATAGTAGGAAAACAGCAATGAGACGGAAATAAGGTAAGAGAGAGATAGTAGGAAAACAGCAATGAGACGGAAATAAGGTAAGAGAGAGATAGTAGGAAAACAGCAATGATAAGGTAAGAGAGAGATAGTAGGAAATAAGGTAAGAGAGAGATAGTAGGAAAACAGCAATGAGACGGAAATAAGGTAAGAGAGAGATAGTAGGAAAACAGCAATGAGACGGAAATAAGGTAAGAGAGAGATAGTAGGAAAACAGCAATGAGACGGAAATAAGGTAAGAGAGAGATAGTAGGAAAACAGCAATGAGACGGAAATAAGGTAAGAGAGAGATAGTAGGAAAACAGCAATGAGACGGAAATAAGGTAAGAGAGAGATAGTAGGAAAACAGCAATGAGACGGAAATAAGGTAAGAGAGAGATAGTAGGAAAACAGCAATGAGAGGAAATAAGGTAAGAGAGAGATAGTAGGAAAACAGCAATGAGACGGAAATAAGGTAAGAGAGAGATAGTAGGAAAACAGCAATGAGACGGAAATAAGGTAAGAGAGAGATAGTAGGAAAACAGCAATGAGAGTAGGAAAACAGGAAATAAGGTAAGAGAGATAGTAGGAAAACAGCAATGAGAGCAATGGAAATAAGGTAAGAGAGAGATAGTAGGAAAACAGCAATGAGACGGAAATAAGGTAAGAGAGAGATAGTAGGAAAACAGCAATGAGACGGAAATAAGGTAAGAGAGAGATAGTAGGAAAACAGCAATGAGAGGAAATAAGGTAAGAGAGAGATAGTAGGAAAACAGCAATGAGACGGAAATAAGGTAAGAGAGAGATAGTAGGAAAACAGCAATGAGAGCGGAAATAAGGTAAGAGAGAGATAGTAGGAAAACAGCAATGAGATGGAAATAAGGTAAGAGAGAGATAGTAGGAAAACAGCAATGAGAGGAAATAAGGTAAGAGAGAGATAGTAGGAAAACAGCAATGAGAGGAAATAAGGTAAAGAGAGATAGTAGGAAAACAGCAATGAGAGGGAAATAAGGTAAGAGAGAGATAGTAGGAAAACAGCAATGAGAGGGAAATAAGGTAAGAGAGAGATAGTAGGAAAACAGCAATGAGAGGAAATAAGGTAAGAGAGAGATAGTAGGAAAACAGCAATGAGAGGGAAATAAGGTAAGAGAGAGATAGTAGGAAAACAGCAATGAGAGGGAAATAAGGTAAGAGAGAGATAGTAGGAAAACAGCAATGAGAGGGAAATAAGGTAAGAGAGAGATAGTAGGAAAACAGCAATGAGAGGGAAATAAGGTAAGAGAGAGATAGTAGGAAAACAGCAATGAGAGGGAAATAAGGTAAGAGAGAGATAGTAGGAAAACAGCAATGAGACGGAAATAAGGTAAGAGAGAGATAGTAGGAAAACAGCAATGAGAGCGAAATAAGGTAAGAGAGATAGTAGGAAAACAGCAATGAGAGCGAAATAAGGTAAGAGAGATAGTAGGAAAACAGCAATGAGACGGAAATAAGGTAAGAGAGAGATAGTAGGAAAACAGCAATGAGAGGGAAATAAGGTAAGAGAGAGATAGTAGGAAAACAGCAATGAGACGGAAATAAGGTAAGAGAGAGATAGTAGGAAAACAGCAATGAGACGGAAATAAGGTAAGAGAGAGATAGTAGGAAAACAGCAATGAGACGGAAATAAGGTAAGAGAGAGATAGTAGGAAAACAGCAATGAGACGGAAATAAGGTAAGAGAGAGATAGTAGGAAAACAGCAATGAGACGGAAATAAGGTAAGAGAGAGATAGTAGGAAAACAGCAATGAGACGGAAATAAGGTAAGAGAGAGATAGTAGGAAAACAGCAATGAGAGGGAAATAAGGTAGGAAAAAGAGAGAGATAGTAGGAAAACAGCAATGAGACGGAAATAAGGTAAGAGAGAGATAGTAGGAAAACAGCAATGAGACGGAAATAAGGTAAGAGAGAGATAGTAGGAAAACAGCAATGAGAGGAAATAAGGTAAGAGAGATAGTAGGAAAACAGCAATGAGAGAGGGAAATAAGGTAAAGAGAGATAGTAGGAAAACAGCAATGAGACGGAAATAAGGTAAGAGAGAGATAGTAGGAAAACAGCAATGAGACGGAAATAAGGTAAGAGAGAGATAGTAGGAAAACAGCAATGAGAGCGAAATAAGGTAAGAGAGAGATAGTAGGAAAACAGCAATGAGACGGAAATAAGGTAAGAGAGAGATAGTAGGAAAACAGCAATGAGAGCGAAATAAGGTAAGAGAGAGATAGTAGGAAAACAGCAATGAGATGGAAATAAGGTAAGAGAGAGATAGTAGGAAAACAGCAATGAGAGGGAAATAAGGTAAGAGAGAGATAGTAGGAAAAAACAGCAATGAGAGGAAAACAGCAATGAGAGCGAAATAAGGTAAGAGAGATAGTAGGAAAACAGCAATGAGACGGAAATAAGGTAAGAGAGAGATAGTAGGAAAACAGCAATGAGACGGAAATAAGGTAAGAGAGAGATAGTAGGAAAACAGCAATGAGAGCGAAATAAGGTAAGAGAGAGATAGTAGGAAAACAGCAATGAGAGGGAAATAAGGTAAGAGAGAGATAGTAGGAAAACAGCAATGAGAGGGAAATAAGGTAAGAGAGAGATAGTAGGAAAACAGCAATGAGAGGGAAATAAGGTAAGAGAGAGATAGTAGGAAAACAGCAATGAGAGGGAAATAAGGTAAGAGAGAGATAGTAGGAAAACAGCAATGAGACGGAAATAAGGTAAGAGAGAGATAGTAGGAAAACAGCAATGAGAGGGAAATAAGGTAAGAGAGAGATAGTAGGAAAACAGCAATGAGAGGGAAATAAGGTAAAGAGAGATAGTAGGAAAACAGCAATGAGAGAGGAAATAAGGTAAGAGAGATAGTAGGAAAACAGCAATGAGAGGGAAATAAGGTAAGAGAGAGATAGTAGGAAAACAGCAATGAGACGGAAATAAGGTAAGAGAGAGATAGTAGGAAAACAGCAATGAGACGGAAATAAGGTAAGAGAGAGATAGTAGGAAAACAGCAATGAGAGGGAAATAAGGTAAGAGAGAGATAGTAGGAAAACAGCAATGAGAGGGAAATAATGTAAGAGAGAGATAGTAGGAAAACAGCAATGAGAGGGAAATAAGGTAAGAGAGAGATAGTAGGAAAACAGCAATGAGAGCGAAATAAGGTAAGAGAGAGATAGTAGGAAAACAGCAATGAGAGGGAAATAAGGTAAGAGAGAGATAGTAGGAAAACAGCAATGAGAGGGAAATAATGTAAGAGAGAGATAGTAGGAAAACAGCAATGAGAGGGAAATAAGGTAAGAGAGAGATAGTAGGAAAACAGCAATGAGAGCGAAATAAGGTAAGAGAGAGATAGTAGGAAAACAGCAATGAGAGGGAAATAAGGTAAGAGAGAGATAGTAGGAAAACAGCAATGAGAGGGAAATAAGGTAAGAGAGAGATAGTAGGAAAACAGCAATGAGAGGGAAATAAGGTAAGAGAGAGATAGTAGGAAAACAGCAATGAGAGGGAAATAAGGTAAGAGAGAGATAGTAGGAAAACAGCAATGAGACGGAAATAAGGTAAGAGAGAGATAGTAGGAAAACAGCAATGAGACGGAAATAAGGTAAGAGAGAGATAGTAGGAAAACAGCAATGAGACGGAAATAAGGTAAGAGAGAGATAGTAGGAAAACAGCAATGAGACGGAAATAAGGTAAGAGAGAGATAGTAGGAAAACAGCAATGAGAGCGAAATAAGGTAAGAGAGAGATAGTAGGAAAACAGCAATGAGAGGAAATAAGGTAAGAGAGAGAGATAGTAGGAAAACAGCAATGAGAGGGAAATAAGGTAAGAGAGAGATAGTAGGAAAACAGCAATGAGAGGGAAATAAGGTAAGAGAGAGATAGTAGGAAAACAGCAATGAGACGGAAATAAGGTAAGAGAGAGATAGTAGGAAAACAGCAATGAGAGGGAAATAAGGTAAGAGAGAGATAGTAGGAAAACAGCAATGAGACGGAAATAAGGTAAGAGAGAGATAGTAGGAAAACAGCAATGAGACGGAAATAAGGTAAGAGAGAGATAGTAGGAAAACAGCAATGAGACGGAAATAAGGTAAGAGAGAGATAGTAGGAAAACAGCAATGAGACGGAAATAAGGTAAGAGAGAGATAGTAGGAAAACAGCAATGAGACGGAAATAAGGTAAGAGAGAGATAGTAGGAAAACAGCAATGAGACGGAAATAAGGTAAGAGAGAGATAGTAGGAAAACAGCAATGAGACGGAAATAAGGTAAGAGAGAGATAGTAGGAAAACAGCAATGAGAGGGAAATAAGGTAAGAGAGAGATAGTAGGAAAACAGCAATGAGACGGAAATAAGGTAAGAGAGAGATAGTAGGAAAACAGCAATGAGAGCGAAATAAGGTAAGAGAGATAGTAGGAAAACAGCAATGAGAGCGAAATAAGGTAAGAGAGATAGTAGGAAAACAGCAATGAGACGGAAATAAGGTAAGAGAGAGATAGTAGGAAAACAGCAATGAGACGGAAATAAGGTAAGAGAGAGATAGTAGGAAAACAGCAATGAGAGCGAAATAAGGTAAGAGAGAGATAGTAGGAAAACAGCAATGAGACGGAAATAAGGTAAGAGAGAGATAGTAGGAAAACAGCAATGAGAGCGAAATAAGGTAAGAGAGAGATAGTAGGAAAACAGCAATGAGATGGAAATAAGGTAAGAGAGAGATAGTAGGAAAACAGCAATGAGAGGGAAATAAGGTAAGAGAGAGATAGTAGGAAAACAGCAATGAGAGCGAAATAAGGTAAGAGAGATAGTAGGAAAACAGCAATGAGACGGAAATAAGGTAAGAGAGAGATAGTAGGAAAACAGCAATGAGACGGAAATAAGGTAAGAGAGAGATAGTAGGAAAACAGCAATGAGACGGAAATAAGGTAAGAGAGAGATAGTAGGAAAACAGCAATGAGACGGAAATAAGGTAAGAGAGAGATAGTAGGAAAACAGCAATGAGAGCGAAATAAGGTAAGAGAGAGATAGTAGGAAAACAGCAATGAGATGGAAATAAGGTAAGAGAGAGATAGTAGGAAAACAGCAATGAGAGGGAAATAAGGTAAGAGAGAGATAGTAGGAAAACAGCAATGAGAGGGAAATAATGTAAGAGAGAGATAGTAGGAAAACAGCAATGAGAGGGAAATAAGGTAAGAGAGAGATAGTAGGAAAACAGCAATGAGAGGGAAATAAGGTAAGAGAGAGATAGTAGGAAAACAGCAATGAGAGGGAAATAAGGTAAGAGAGAGATAGTAGGAAAACAGCAATGAGACGGAAATAAGGTAAGAGAGAGATAGTAGGAAAACAGCAATGAGACGGAAATAAGGTAAGAGAGAGATAGTAGGAAAACAGCAATGAGACGGAAATAAGGTAAGAGAGAGATAGTAGGAAAACAGCAATGAGACGGAAATAAGGTAAGAGAGAGATAGTAGGAAAACAGCAATGAGACGGAAATAAGGTAAGAGAGAGATAGTAGGAAAACAGCAATGAGACGGAAATAAGGTAAGAGAGAGATAGTAGGAAAACAGCAATGAGACGGAAATAAGGTAAGAGAGAGATAGTAGGAAAACAGCAATGAGAGGGAAATAAGGTAAGAGAGAGATAGTAGGAAAACAGCAATGAGACGGAAATAAGGTAAGAGAGAGATAGTAGGAAAACAGCAATGAGACGGAAATAAGGTAAGAGAGAGATAGTAGGAAAACAGCAATGAGACGGAAATAAGGTAAGAGAGAGATAGTAGGAAAACAGCAATGAGAGCGAAATAAGGTAAGAGAGATAGTAGGAAAACAGCAATGAGACGGAAATAAGGTAAGAGAGAGATAGTAGGAAAACAGCAATGAGACGGAAATAAGGTAAGAGAGAGATAGTAGGAAAACAGCAATGAGACGGAAATAAGGTAAGAGAGAGATAGTAGGAAAACAGCAATGAGACGGAAATAAGGTAAGAGAGAGATAGTAGGAAAACAGCAATGAGAGGAAATAAGGTAAGAGAGAGATAGTAGGAAAACAGCAATGAGAGGGAAATAAGGTAAGAGAGAGATAGTAGGAAAACAGCAATGAGAGGGAAATAAGGTAAGAGAGAGATAGTAGGAAAACAGCAATGAGAGGGAAATAAGGTAAGAGAGAGATAGTAGGAAAACAGCAATGAGAGGAAATAAGGTAAGAGAGAGATAGTAGGAAAACAGCAATGAGAGGAAATAAGGTAAGAGAGAGATAGTAGGAAAACAGCAATGAGACGGAAATAAGGTAAGAGAGAGATAGTAGGAAAACAGCAATGAGAGGAAATAAGGTAAGAGAGAGATAGTAGGAAAACAGCAATGAAGGAAATAAGGAGAGAGATAGTAGGAAAACAGCAATGAGACGGAAATAAGGTAAGAGAGAGATAGTAGGAAAACAGCAATGAGAGCGAAATAAGGTAAGAGAGAGATAGTAGGAAAACAGCAATGAGACGGAAATAAGATAGTAGGAAAACAGCAATGAGAGGGAAATAAGGAGAGAGATAGTAGGAAAACAGCAATGAGAGGGAAATAAGGTAAGAGAGATAGTAGGAAAACAGCAATGAGAGGAAAAACAGCAATAGTAGGAAAACAGCAATGAGAGGGAAATAAAAGAGATAGTAGGAAAACAGCAATGAGAGGGAAATAAGGTAAGAGAGAGATAGTAGGAAAACAGCAATGAGAGGAAATAAGGTAAGAGAGAGATAGTAGGAAAACAGCAATGAGAGGGAAATAAGGTAAGAGAGAGATAGTAGGAAAACAGCAATGAGAGGAAATAAGGTAAGAGAGAGATAGTAGGAAAACAGCAATGAGAGCGAAATAAGGTAAGAGAGAGATAGTAGGAAAACAGCAATGAGAGGAAATAAGGTAAGAGAGAGATAGTAGGAAAACAGCAATGAGAGGAAATAAGGTAAGAGAGAGATAGTAGGAAAACAGCAATGAGAGCGAAATAAGGTAAGAGAGAGATAGTAGGAAAACAGCAATGAGAGACGGAAATAAGGTAAGAGAGAGATAGTAGGAAAACAGCAATGAGAGGGAAATAAGGTAAGAGAGAGATAGTAGGAAAACAGCAATGAGAGGGAAATAAGGTAAGAGAGAGATAGTAGGAAAACAGCAATGAGAGGAAATAAGGTAAGAGAGAGATAGTAGGAAAACAGCAATGAGAGCGAAATAAGGTAAGAGAGAGATAGTAGGAAAACAGCAATGAGAGCGAAATAAGGTAAGAGAGAGATAGTAGGAAAACAGCAATGAGAGGGAAATAAGGTAAGAGAGAGATAGTAGGAAAACAGCAATGAGAGGAAATAAGGTAAGAGAGAGATAGTAGGAAAACAGCAATGAGAGGGAAATAAGGTAAGAGAGAGATAGTAGGAAAACAGCAATGAGAGGGAAATAAGGTAAGAGAGAGATAGTAGGAAAACAGCAATGAGAGGGAAATAAGGTAAGAGAGAGATAGTAGGAAAACAGCAATGAGAGGGAAATAAGGTAAGAGAGAGATAGTAGGAAAACAGCAATGAGAGGGAAATAAGGTAAGAGAGAGATAGTAGGAAAACAGCAATGAGACGGAAATAAGGTAAGAGAGAGATAGTAGGAAAACAGCAATGAGACGGAAATAAGGTAAGAGAGAGATAGTAGGAAAACAGCAATGAGAGGGAAATAAGGTAAGAGAGAGATAGTAGGAAAACAGCAATGAGAGGAAATAAGAGAGAGAAATAGGAAAAAGCAATGAGAGGGAAATAAGGTAAGAGAGAGATAGTAGGAAAACAGCAATGAGAGGGAAATAAGGTAAGAGAGAGATAGTAGGAAAACAGCAATGAGAGATAGTAGGGAAATAAGGTAAAGAGAGAGATAGTAGGAAAACAGCAATGAGAGGAAATAAGGTAAGAGAGAGATAGTAGGAAAACAGCAATGAGAGGGAAATAAGGTAAGAGAGAGATAGTAGGAAAACAGCAATGAGAGGGAAATAATGTAAGAGAGAGATAGTAGGAAAACAGCAATGAGAGGGAAATAAGGTAAGAGAGAGATAGTAGGAAAACAGCAATGAGAGGGAAATAATGTAAGAGAGAGATAGTAGGAAAACAGCAATGAGAGGGAAATAATGTAAGAGAGAGATAGTAGGAAAACAGCAATGAGAGCGAAATAAGGTAAGAGAGAGATAGTAGGAAAACAGCAATGAGACGGAAATAAGGTAAGAGAGAGATAGTAGGAAAACAGCAATGAGAGCGAAATAAGGTAAGAGAGAGATAGTAGGAAAACAGCAATGAGAGCGAAATAAGGTAAGAGAGAGATAGTAGGAAAACAGCAATGAGAGCGAAATAAGGTAAGAGAGAGATAGTAGGAAAACAGCAATGAGAGCGAAATAATGTAAGAGAGAGATAGTAGGAAAACAGCAATGAGAGTGAAATAAGGTAAGAGAGAGATAGTAGGAAAACAGCAATGAGAGCGAAATAAGGTAAGAGAGAGATAGTAGGAAAACAGCAATGAGAGGGAAATAAGGTAAGAGAGAGATAGTAGGAAAACAGCAATGAGAGCGAAATAAGGTAAGAGAGAGATAGTAGGAAAACAGCAATGAGAGGGAAATAAGGTAAGAGAGAGATAGTAGGAAAACAGCAATGAGAGCGAAATAAGGTAAGAGAGAGATAGTAGGAAAACAGCAATGAGAGGAAATAAGGTAAGAGAGAGATAGTAGGAAAACAGCAATGAGAGTAGGAAATAAGGTAAGAGAGAGATAGTAGGAAAACAGCAATGAGAGGGAAATAATGTAAGAGAGAGATAGTAGGAAAACAGCAATGAGAGGGAAATAATGTAAGAGAGAGATAGTAGGAAAACAGCAATGAGAGCGAAATAAGGTAAGAGAGAGATAGTAGGAAAACAGCAATGAGAGGGAAATAATGTAAGAGAGAGATAGTAGGAAAACAGCAATGAGAGCGAAATAAGGTAAGAGAGAGATAGTAGGAAAACAGCAATGAGAGGGAAATAATGTAAGAGAGAGATAGTAGGAAAACAGCAATGAGAGGGAAATAAGGTAAGAGAGAGATAGTAGGAAAACAGCAATGAGACGGAAATAAGGTAAGAGAGAGATAGTAGGAAAACAGCAATGAGAGGGAAATAAGGTAAGAGAGAGATAGTAGGAAAACAGCAATGAGAGCGAAATAAGGTAAGAGAGAGATAGTAGGAAAACAGCAATGAGAGGGAAATAAGGTAAGAGAGAGATAGTAGGAAAACAGCAATGAGAGGGAAATAAGGTAAGAGAGAGATAGTAGGAAAACAGCAATGAGAGGGAAATAAGGTAAGAGGGAGAGATAGTAGGAAAACAGCAATGAGAGGAAATAAGGTAAGAGAGAGATAGTAGGAAAACAGCAATGAGAGCAATGAGGAAATAAGGTAAGAGAGAGATAGTAGGAAAACAGCAATGAGAGGGAAATAAGGTAAGAGAGAGATAGTAGGAAAACAGCAATGAGAGGGAAATAAGGTAAGAGAGAGATAGTAGGAAAACAGCAATGAGAGGGAAATAATGTAAGAGAGAGATAGTAGGAAAACAGCAATGAGAGGGAAATAAGGTAAGAGAGAGATAGTAGGAAAACAGCAATGAGACGGAAATAAGGTAAGAGAGAGATAGTAGGAAAACAGCAATGAGAGGGAAATAAGGTAAGAGAGAGATAGTAGGAAAACAGCAATGAGAGCGAAATAAGGTAAGAGAGAGATAGTAGGAAAACAGCAATGAGAGGGAAATAAGGTAAGAGAGAGATAGTAGGAAAACAGCAATGAGAGGGAAATAAGGTAAGAGAGAGATAGTAGGAAAACAGCAATGAGAGCGAAATAAGGTAAGAGAGAGATAGTAGGAAAACAGCAATGAGAGCGAAATAAGGTAAGAGAGAGATAGTAGGAAAACAGCAATGAGAGCGAAATAAGGTAAGAGAGAGATAGTAGGAAAACAGCAATGAGAGCGAAATAAGGTAAGAGAGAGATAGTAGGAAAACAGCAATGAGACGGAAATAAGGTAAGAGAGAGATAGTAGGAAAACAGCAATGAGAGGAAATGAGAGATAGTAGGAAATAAGGTAAGAGAGAGATAGTAGGAAAACAGCAATGAGAGGGAAATAATGTAAGAGAGAGATAGTAGGAAAACAGCAATGAGAGGGAAATAATGTAAGAGAGAGATAGTAGGAAAACAGCAATGAGAGGGAAATAAGGTAAGAGAGAGATAGTAGGAAAACAGCAATGAGAGGGAAATAAGGTAAGAGAGAGATAGTAGGAAAACAGCAATGAGAGGGAAATAAGGTAAGAGAGAGATAGTAGGAAAACAGCAATGAGAGGGAAATAAGGTAAGAGAGAGATAGTAGGAAAACAGCAATGAGAGGGAAATAAGGTAAGAGAGATAGATAGTAGGAAAACAGCAATGAGAAGGAAATAAGGTAAGAGAGAGATAGTAGGAAAACAGCAATGAGAGGGAAATAAGGTAAGAGAGAGATAGTAGGAAAACAGCAATGAGAGGGAAATAAGGTAAGAGAGAGATAGTAGGAAAACAGCAATGAGAGGGAAATAAGGTAAGAGAGAGATAGGCAGCAAGAGAGATGGTGAGTGTGAAATAAAACACCACAAATGAGAGTATAAAATCACAAGGTCTGCCAACTGATGCAGAGTACAGAGAATTTACAAACTGAATCCCCTCCCGCTTCAGACACTGAGCTGCAGGGTCATTACCCAACATATCTGCACATACATACACACACAACGAGCCCTAAGGTCATTACCCAACCCCACAGACTGCAGCACATTAGAGGGCATTGTCCTCAGCTGGCGTGCTGCCCAGCCTGTCCACATTGTCATCGTCATCTCTGTCCCCATTCCCCAAGAAATTAGGACCTTATCTCTCCTCAGGAGAGATTTTTAAAAAGACTCATTAGGGCCTTTTGAATTGGGAGGTCTATACTTTATTTCAAAATGAACAATGGTGACAGCTCAGAGACATGAATGAGGCAAACACACTACTGTGCCTATGCACACACATTTAATTCATATTGAAATCAGAGGCTTGTTGTTTCAGAGGCTTGTTGTGCTGGGTGACTAAGATGAACACTGGAGAGGAGACAGAAGTACCAGATGTGCCTCTCCCATTAACCATGGCAGTGTTTGGGGGAGAGGGAATGAGGGAAGCAGAGTGTTTGTGAATAGAGATAAAATACCATACCAACGCCCTGTGTTTTTACCCCATTATGTGTAGAAAATCCCAGGTGTGCTTAGGTATAGTTGTGCACTGCGTGACGGTAGGCTTATAACTAGTGTATATCACTTGTCTTTACATGGCCATTCCAAGACTGTGCCCCACTTAAATGGGCTCCCGAGTGGCACAGCGGTCTTAGGCACTGCATCTCAGTGCTAGAGGCGTCACTACAGACCCTGGTTCGATTCCAGGATGTATCACAACCGGCCGTGATTGGGAGTCCCATAGGGCAGCGCACAATTGGCCCAGCGTCATCTGGGTTAGGGTTTGGCCGGGGTAGGCCGTCATTGGAAATAACAATATGTTCTTAACTGACTTGCCTAGTCAAATAAAGGTTGAATAAAACATTTAAAAGGCCCTGGGTAGCGAGAACGTTCAACTGCCATTTAAAACAACAACAACTAAATATTCACAGAAGTTGACAGCAAACTTTTTTTTCTTCATAAACATACACTACCGTTCAAACGTTTGTGGTCACTTAGAAATGTATTTGTTTGTAAAAAAAAAAGCACATTTTGTTGTCTTATAAAATAACATCAAATTGATCAGAAATATAGTGTAGACATTGTTAATGTTGTAAAAGACGATTGTAGCTGGAAACAGCTGATTTTTAATGGAATATTTAGATAGGTGTACAGAGGCCCATTATCAGCAACCATCACTCCTGTGTTCCAATGGCACGTTGTGTTATCTAATCCAAGTTTAATATTTTAAAAGGCTAATTGATCATTAGAAAACTCTTTTGCAATTATGTTAGCACAGCCGAAAACTGTTGTGCTTATTAACGAAGTAATAAAACTGGCCTTCTTTAGACTAATTGAGTATCTGGAGCATCAGCATTTGTGGGAATCAATTACAGGCTCAAAATGGCCAGAAACAAATAACTTTCTCCTGAAACTAGTCAGTTTTTTCTTGTTCTGAGAAATGAATGATATTCCATGCGAGAAATTGCCAAGAAACTGAAGATCTCTTACAACACTGTGTACTATTCTCTTCACAGAACAGCACAAACTGTCTCTAACTAGAATAGAAAGAAGATGGGAGGCCCTGGTGCACAACGGAGCAAGAGGACAAGTACATTAGAGTGTCTAGTATGGCAAACAGATGCCTCACAAGTCCTCAACTGACAGCTTCATTACATAGGACCCGCAAAACACTAGTCTCAACAGCAACAGTGAAGAGGCGACTCCAGGATGCTCTTAACTGTTGAAACACTCTGTGTGACCCTGATTTAGACCACTGCAGTAAAGACACAATTAACCAATTGTCCAAGATTAATAAATCTTACGTTTGGTCTGGGGGGGGGGTGTTTCCTGTGATTTATATGTACCCCTCAGAGCAGAGTGATGGATGCCTCCCTCAGTCAGTCCTAATGCTTTCTTCTCTCTCTCTCTCTCTCTCTCTCTCTCTCTCTCTCTCTCTCTCTCTCTCTCTCTCTCTCTCTCTCTCTCTCTCTCTCTCTCTTGCTCATTTAAATTGCTTTATTGGCATGACAAACATTTATCAAATATTGCCACCACCATTTAAAACTGTCCAGGGGGGAGGGACTATATAAGTAAATATAGTGAAATAGAAATGGTTTACACCTAAACTGGCTGGTTTAGGTGTAAAGTGTAAAGTAGATATTCTGACATGGATAGCATAATTCCATTACCTTCAGGCTTAGATTCCTTCAATTATGTTTCACAGTTGTGATTAAATTCCATGAATGTCCTTTTCCCCCCTAAACGGGAAGTGGAGGTTAGCACTGTGTTAGAAGCCATGAGGCGTGAGACCTAGGTGTCTGTCTGTCTGTCTGTCTGTCTGTCTGTCTGTCTGTCTGTCTGTCTGTCTGTCTGTCTGTCTGTCTGTCTGTCTGTCTGTCCGTCCGTCCGTCCGTCCGTCCGTCCGTCCGTCCGTCCGTCCGTCCGTCCGTCCGTCCGTCCGTCCGTCCGTCCGTCCGTCCGTCTGTCTGCTAGAACACCACGTGTCTCACTGTCTCACTGTTAGCCCAGCCAAAATAAATTTTAGTGTCTTTAATGACATTTTTCACCGTGCATGAATGTACTCAGAAGGTGAGAGCCAAATGGAGGAAACTGGCCGTCAGAGAGACTAAGAGGCCACACTGGAGAGACTGTGATATGATACAGTCATATTAAAACACAGTTTAATACGTCATGTACAGTCAGTAAGCACACAAACAAGGTCTGAAATGACTAGTTTCTTCTCTTTGGCAAGACTAGAAATGACAGACTGAATAATTCCTCTGAAAAAAACATTACTTCTGCACTCACTCATATGTGAGTTGAAGGTAGTCAGGAGGGAATTCAGGCTTCTCCCCGAATCTATAAGAAAATCACTTGATAGAGTAGGCTGATCAAAGCCTGATCAAAAGAGATGCTACTCATGTTGCATCTCCTTTTAAATATGCAGTACTACAGCCTCCTGTGATCCTCTACACCTCTGATGAATGCTAAGGATGAGAGAAGTTAGTACTTAATGCTACAATGGGTCTGAAGAGCCGGTCCATGATCCTACAGCAGAGCCTGATATGAGAAGTGAGTTGTTTTCAGAGATCAGTCATATTCCCCCTGTAATGGAACCCCGTGATGGAGCTATTGGAGTTGATGCCAGGTCAAGTGTATAGCAACAGAGCTGTAACAGGGAAGGCACTATGATCATAATGTCAAATGGCAGTCCCAAAATGACTTTTTTTCCACATTTAGTTTGACAGGGAATCATGCCAATAGTGTGCAAAGCTGTCATCAAGGCAAAGGGTGGCTACTTTGAAGAATCTCAAATATAAAATATATTTAGATTTGTTTAACACATTTTTGCTTACTACATGATTCCATATGTGTTATTGCATAGTTTTGATGTCTTCACTATTATTCTACAATGTAGAAAATAGTAGAAATAATGAGAAACCCTTTAATGAGTAGGTGTGTCCAAACCTTTGACTAGTACTGTAGACAATACCGTCATAGTCTATAACAGGTGTGAATGTGGACTGAATTATTTGTTTTTAGTTATTTATTAATTAATGACAGGCATGAACTATTCTTATAAAATAATTCCTAATTTCTTATATAACTATTCAACATGCTTTTTGAAAGATAGCTAAAAAGGGCACAGTACATATGGAGGATCTTCATTTGATCACCCTGTTGCAGGACATTTTAAAACTTGTAGTGTATTTAAGGTTTAAAAAGACTTCTGAATTTTGTCATTTCCACTTTGGACTTTCCGAAATGTATTAAATGTATTAATCCCTGCAAATATTTTTACATTTCCTTTTGCTGAAGCATATGTCTTTTGCTGTAGCAAGTTGGCTCAATTTCGATCCTACACCTGTATGTGTTTTTGTCTGTCATACCTACAAACCAGACCAGAAATCAGGTGAGCTCAAGTCAAGCACTGCTTATCTCTTGAGCTGAGGACCCACAATATCTTGAACAATGTTGCAAGTTCACTTGTGCAAGCTTCAGCTGACCCAAGTTAATAGTTGATACAATGTTTCAATGTTGCAGACAGGCCATGCAGGCTGTAGATTTATTTGTTGGCTTTATGTAGGATATTTTTGGAGTCTTAACCTTGTGGCACATGCTATGTATCTGTTGGTCGTCATGTATGTTGAAAGGTGTGTATCTTGGCTATAAAAGACCTTTGTACTTGTGTCTTGCCATCATTAGAAATGGTCAATCGTTGACAAGTCACTGCTATTGCAAAGCTCTTATTATTAAAGATTTAGTTTAATTATAACTCTGATAGTAAAGAAATAAACCACCACACCACATCACAATGATTGTGAGATATGAAGATGTTATTACAAATTAAATTAAACTGTTCCACACAAATGCATATGAAAAACATAACTGGCATGCAGATCAGTAGAGCGAGTGGCAAACTGTATGAGTTGTTACACATTCAAAGGCAGACTGTATGAGTTGTTACACATTGAGTGGCAGACTGTATGAGTTGTTACACATTGAGTGGAAGACTGTATGAGTTGTTACACATTGAGTGGCAGACTGTATGAGTTGTTACACATTCAAAGGCAGACTGTATGAGTTGTTACACATGTGAGTAGCAGACTGTATGAGTTGTTACACATTGAGTGGCAGACTGTATGAGTTGTTACACATTCAAAGGCAGACTGTATGAGTTGTTACACATTGAGTGGCAGACTGTATGAGTTGTTACACATTCAAAGGTAGACTGTATGAGTTGTTACACATTGAGTGGCAGACTGTATGAGTTGTTACACATTCAAAGGCAGACTGTATGAGTTGTTACACATTGAGTGGCAGACTGTATGAGTTGTTACACATTGAGTGACAGACTGTATGAGTTGTTACACAGTGAGTGACAGACTGTATGAGTTGTTATACATTGAAAGGCAGACTGTATGAGTTGTTACACATTGAAAGGTGAATGGCAGACTGTATGAGTTGTTACACATTGAAAGGTGAATGACAGACTGTATGAGTTGTTACACAGCGAGTGACAGACTGTATGAGTTGCGACACAGCAAGAGGCAGACTGTATGAGTTGTAACACATTGATTGACAGACTGTATGAGTTTCTACACAGCAAGAGGCAGACTGTATAAGTTGCTACACAGCAAGAGGCAGACTGTATGAGTTGTTACACAGCGAGTGACAGACTGTATGAGTTGCTACACAGCGAGTGACAGACTGTATGAGTTGCTACACAGCAAGAGGCAGACTGTATGAGTTGTAACACATTGATTGACAGACTGTATGAGTTTCTACACAGCAAGAGGCAGACTGTATGAGTTGCTACACAGCAAGAGGCAGACTGTATGAGTTGTTACACAGCGAGTGACAGACTGTATGAGTTGTTACACAGCGAGTGACAGACTGTATGAGTTGCTACACAGCGAGTGACAGACAGTATGAGTTGCTACACAGCGAGTGACAGACTGTATGAGTTGTTACACATTGAGTGGCAGACTGTATGAATTGTTACACATTGAGTGGCAGACTGTATGAGTTGTTACACATTGATTGACAGACTGTATACATTTCTACACAGCAAGAAGCAGACTGTATGAGTTGTTACACATTGATTGACAGACTGTATACGTTTCTACACAGCAATAGGCAGACTGTATGAGTTGCTACACAGCAAGAGGCAGACTGTATGAGTTGTTACACAGCGAGTGACAGACTGTATGAGGTGCTACACAGCAAGTGACAGACTGTATGAGTTGCTACACAGCAAGAGGCAGACTGTATGAGTTGTTACACAGCGAGTGACAGACTGTATGAGGTGCTACACAGCAAGTGACAGACTGTATGAGTTGCTACACAACGAGTGACAGACTATGAGTTGCTACACAGCAAGAGGCAGACTGTATGAGTTGTAACACATTGATTGACAGACTGTATGAGTTTCTACACAGCAAGAGGCAGACTGTATGAGTTGCTACACAGCAAGAGGCAGACTGTATGAGTTGTTACACAGAGAGTGACAGACTGTATGAGTTGTTACACAGCGAGTGACAGACTGTATGAGTTGTTACACAGTGAGTGACAGACTGTATGAGTTGTTACACATTGAAAGGTGAATGACAGACTGTATGAGTTGTTACACAGCGAGTGACAGACTATGAGTTGCTACACAGCAAGAGGCAGACTGTATGAGTTGTAACACATTGATTGACAGACTGTATGAGTTTCTACACAGCAAGAGGCAGACTGTATGAGTTGCTACACAGCAAGAGGCAGAATGTATGAGTTGTTACACAGCGAGTGACAGACTGTATGAGTTGCTACACAGCGAGTGACAGACTGTATGAGTTGCTACACAGCAAGAGGCAGACTGTATGAGTTGTAACACATTGATTGACAGACTGTATGAGTTTCTACACAGCAAGAGGCAGACTGTATGAGTTGCTACACAGCAAGAGGCAGACTGTATGAGTTGTTACACAGCGAGTGACAGACTGTATGAGTTGCTACACAGCGAGTGACAGACTGTATCAGTTGCTACACAGCAAGAGGCAGAATGTATGAGTTGTTACACAGCGAGTGACAGACTGTATGAGTTGCTACACAGCGAGTGACAGACTATATGAGTTGTTACACATTGAGTGGCAGACTGTATGAATTGTTACACATTGAGTGGCAGACTGTATGAGTTGTTACACATTGAGTGACAGACTGTATGAGTTGTTACACAGTGAGTGACAGACTGTATGAGTTGCTACACAGCAAGAGGCAGACTGTATGAGTTGTTACACAGTGAGTGACAGACTGTATGAGTTGTTATACATTGAAAGGCAGACTGTATGAGTTGTTACACATTGAAAGGTGAATGACAGACTGTATGAGTTTATTACACATTGAAAGGTGATTGACAGACTGTATGAGTTTCTACACAGCAAGAGGCAGACTGTGTGAGTTGCTACACAGCAAGAGGCAGACTGTATGAGTTGTTACACAGCTGTATGAGTTGAGTGACAGACTGTATGAGGTGCTACACAGCAAGTGACAGACTGTATGAGTTGCTACACAGCAAGAGGCAGACTGTATGAGTTGTTACACAGTGAGTGACAGACTGTATGAGTTGTTACACAGTGAGTGACAGACTGTATGAGTTGTTACACAGCGAGTGACAGACTGTATGAGGTGCTACACAGCAAGAGGCAGACTGTATGAGTTGTTACACAGTGAGTGACAGACTGTATGAGTTGTTATACATTGAAAGGCAGACTGTATGAGTTGTTACACATTGAAAGGTGAATGACAGACTGTATGAGTTGCTACACAGCGAGTGACAGACTGTATGAGTTGCTACACAGCAAGAGACAGACTGTATGAGTTTCTACACAGCAAGAGGCAGACTGTATGAGTTGTTACACAGTGAGTGACAGACTGTATGGGTTGTTATACATTCAAAGGCAGACTGTATGAGTTGTTACACATTGAAAGGTGAATGACAGACTGTATGAGTTGCTACACAGCGAGTGACAGACTGTATGAGTTGCTACACAGTCAGTGACAGACTGTATGAGTTGTTACACATTGATTGACAGACTGTATGAGTTTCTACACAGCAAGAGGCAGACTGTATGAGTTGCTACACAGCAAGAGGCAGACTGTATGAGTTGTTACACACGAGTGACAGACTGACAGACTGAGGTGCTACACAGCAAGTGACAGACTGTATGAGTTGCTACACAGCAAGAGGCAGACTCTATGAGTTGTTACACAGCGAGTGACAGACTGTATGAGGTGCTACACAGCAAGAGGCAGACTGTATGAGTTGTTACACAGTGAGTGACAGACTGTATGAGTTGTTATACATTGAAAGGCAGACTGTATGAGTTGTTACACATTGAAAGGTGAATGACAGACTGTATGAGTTGTTACACAGCGAGTGACAGACTGTATGAGTTGCTACACAGCAAGAGGCAGACTGTATGAGTTGTAACACATTGATTGACAGACTGTATGAGTTTCTACACAGCAAGAGGCAGACTGTATGAGTTGCTACACAGCAAGAGGCAGACTGTATGAGTTGTTACACAGCGAGTGACAGACTGTATGAGTTGCTACACAGCGAGTGACAGACTGTATGAGTTGCTACACAGCAAGAGGCAGAATGTATGAGTTGTTACACAGCGAGTGACAGACTGTATGAGTTGCTACACAGCGAGTGACAGACAGTATGAGTTGCTACACAGCGAGTGACAGACTATATGAGTTGTTACACATTGAGTGGCAGACTGTATGAATTGTTACACATTGAGTGGCAGACTGTATGAGTTGTTACACATTGAGTGACAGACTGTATGAGTTGTTACACAGTGAGTGACAGACTGTATGAGTTGCTACACAGCAAGAGGCAGACTGTATGAGTTGTTACACAGTGAGTGACAGACTGTATGAGTTGTTATACATTGAAAGGCAGACTGTATGAGTTGTTACACATTGAAAGGTGAATGACAGACTGTATGAGTTTATTACACATTGAAAGGTGATTGACAGACTGTATGAGTTTCTACACAGCAAGAGGCAGACTGTGTGAGTTGCTACACAGCAAGAGGCAGACTGTATGAGTTGTTACACAGCGAGTGACAGACTGTATGAGGTGCTACACAGCAAGTGACAGACTGTATGAGTTGCTACACAGCAAGAGGCAGACTGTATGAGTTGTTACACAGTGAGTGACAGACTGTATGAGTTGTTACACAGTGAGTGACAGACTGTATGAGTTGTTACACAGCGAGTGACAGACTGTATGAGGTGCTACACAGCAAGAGGCAGACTGTATGAGTTGTTACACAGTGAGTGACAGACTGTATGAGTTGTTATACATTGAAAGGCAGACTGTATGAGTTGTTACACATTGAAAGGTGAATGACAGACTGTATGAGTTGCTACACAGCGAGTGACAGACTGTATGAGTTGCTACACACACAGCAAGAGACAGACTGTATGAGTTTCTACACAGCAAGAGGCAGACTGTATGAGTTGCTACACAGCGAGTGACAGACTGTATGAGTTGCTACACAGTCAGTGACAGACTGTATGAGTTGTTACACATTGATTGACAGACTGTATGAGTTTCTACACAGCAAGAGGCAGACTGTATGAGTTGCTACACAGCAAGAGGCAGACTGTATGAGTTGTTACACAGCGAGTGACAGACTGTATGAGGTGCTACACAGCAAGTGACAGACTGTATGAGTTGCTACACAGCAAGAGGCAGACTCTATGAGTTGTTACACAGCGAGTGACAGACTGTATGAGGTGCTACACAGCAAGAGGCAGACTGTATGAGTTGTTACACAGTGAGTGACAGACTGTATGAGTTGTTATACATTGAAAGGCAGACTGTATGAGTTGTTACACATTGAAAGGTGAATGACAGACTGTATGAGTTGTTACACATTGATTGACAGACTGTATACATTTCTACACAGCAAGAAGCAGACTGTATGAGTTGTTACACATTGATTGACAGACTGTATACGTTTCTACACAGCAATAGGCAGACTGTATGAGTTGCTACACAGCAAGAGGCAGACTGTATGAGTTGTTACACAGCGAGTGACAGACTGTATGAGGTGCTACACAGCAAGTGACAGACTGTATGAGTTGCTACACAGCAAGAGGCAGACTGTATGAGTTGTTACACAGCGAGTGACAGACTGTATGAGGTGCTACACAGCAAGTGACAGACTGTATGAGTTGCTACACAACGAGTGACAGACTATGAGTTGCTACACAGCAAGAGGCAGACTGTATGAGTTGTAACACATTGATTGACAGACTGTATGAGTTTCTACACAGCAAGAGGCAGACTGTATGAGTTGCTACACAGCAAGAGGCAGACTGTATGAGTTGTTACACAGAGAGTGACAGACTGTATGAGTTGTTACACAGCGAGTGACAGACTGTATGAGTTGTTACACAGTGAGTGACAGACTGTATGAGTTGTTACACATTGAAAGGTGAATGACAGACTGTATGAGTTGTTACACAGCGAGTGACAGACTATGAGTTGCTACACAGCAAGAGGCAGACTGTATGAGTTGTAACACATTGATTGACAGACTGTATGAGTTTCTACACAGCAAGAGGCAGACTGTATGAGTTGCTACACAGCAAGAGGCAGAATGTATGAGTTGTTACACAGCGAGTGACAGACTGTATGAGTTGCTACACAGCGAGTGACAGACTGTATGAGTTGCTACACAGCAAGAGGCAGACTGTATGAGTTGTAACACATTGATTGACAGACTGTATGAGTTTCTACACAGCAAGAGGCAGACTGTATGAGTTGCTACACAGCAAGAGGCAGACTGTATGAGTTGTTACACAGCGAGTGACAGACTGTATGAGTTGCTACACAGCGAGTGACAGACTGTATCAGTTGCTACACAGCAAGAGGCAGAATGTATGAGTTGTTACACAGCGAGTGACAGACTGTATGAGTTGCTACACAGCGAGTGACAGACAGTATGAGTTGCTACACAGCGAGTGACAGACTATATGAGTTGTTACACATTGAGTGGCAGACTGTATGAATTGTTACACATTGAGTGGCAGACTGTATGAGTTGTTACACATTGAGTGACAGACTGTATGAGTTGTTACACAGTGAGTGACAGACTGTATGAGTTGCTACACAGCAAGAGGCAGACTGTATGAGTTGTTACACAGTGAGTGACAGACTGTATGAGTTGTTATACATTGAAAGGCAGACTGTATGAGTTGTTACACATTGAAAGGTGAATGACAGACTGTATGAGTTTATTACACATTGAAAGGTGATTGACAGACTGTATGAGTTTCTACACAGCAAGAGGCAGACTGTGTGAGTTGCTACACAGCAAGAGGCAGACTGTATGAGTTGTTACACAGCGAGTGACAGACTGTATGAGGTGCTACACAGCAAGTGACAGACTGTATGAGTTGCTACACAGCAAGAGGCAGACTGTATGAGTTGTTACACAGTGAGTGACAGACTGTATGAGTTGTTACACAGTGAGTGACAGACTGTATGAGTTGTTACACAGCGAGTGACAGACTGTATGAGGTGCTACACAGCAAGAGGCAGACTGTATGAGTTGTTACACAGTGAGTGACAGACTGTATGAGTTGTTATACATTGAAAGGCAGACTGTATGAGTTGTTACACATTGAAAGGTGAATGACAGACTGTATGAGTTGTACACACAGTGAGTGACAGACTGTATGAGTTGCTACACAGCAAGAGACAGACTGTATGAGTTTCTACACAGCAAGAGGCAGACTGTATGAGTTGTTACACAGTGAGTGACAGACTGTATGGGTTGTTATACATTCAAAGGCAGACTGTATGAGTTGTTACACATTGAAAGGTGAATGACAGACTGTATGAGTTGCTACACAGCGAGTGACAGACTGTATGAGTTGCTACACAGTCAGTGACAGACTGTATGAGTTGTTACACATTGATTGACAGACTGTATGAGTTTCTACACAGCAAGAGGCAGACTGTATGAGTTGCTACACAGCAAGAGGCAGACTGTATGAGTTGTTACACAGCGAGTGACAGACTGTATGAGGTGCTACACAGCAAGTGACAGACTGTATGAGTTGCTACACAGCAAGAGGCAGACTCTATGAGTTGTTACACAGCGAGTGACAGACTGTATGAGGTGCTACACAGCAAGAGGCAGACTGTATGAGTTGTTACACAGTGAGTGACAGACTGTATGAGTTGTTATACATTGAAAGGCAGACTGTATGAGTTGTTACACATTGAAAGGTGAATGACAGACTGTATGAGTTGTTACACAGCGAGTGACAGACTGTATGAGTTGCTACACAGCAAGAGGCAGACTGTATGAGTTGTAACACATTGATTGACAGACTGTATGAGTTTCTACACAGCAAGAGGCAGACTGTATGAGTTGCTACACAGCAAGAGGCAGACTGTATGAGTTGTTACACAGCGAGTGACAGACTGTATGAGTTGCTACACAGCGAGTGACAGACTGTATGAGTTGCTACACAGCAAGAGGCAGAATGTATGAGTTGTTACACAGCGAGTGACAGACTGTATGAGTTGCTACACAGCGAGTGACAGACAGTATGAGTTGCTACACAGCGAGTGACAGACTATATGAGTTGTTACACATTGAGTGGCAGACTGTATGAATTGTTACACATTGAGTGGCAGACTGTATGAGTTGTTACACATTGAGTGACAGACTGTATGAGTTGTTACACAGTGAGTGACAGACTGTATGAGTTGCTACACAGCAAGAGGCAGACTGTATGAGTTGTTACACAGTGAGTGACAGACTGTATGAGTTGTTATACATTGAAAGGCAGACTGTATGAGTTGTTACACATTGAAAGGTGAATGACAGACTGTATGAGTTTATTACACATTGAAAGGTGATTGACAGACTGTATGAGTTTCTACACAGCAAGAGGCAGACTGTGTGAGTTGCTACACAGCAAGAGGCAGACTGTATGAGTTGTTACACAGCGAGTGACAGACTGTATGAGGTGCTACACAGCAAGTGACAGACTGTATGAGTTGCTACACAGCAAGAGGCAGACTGTATGAGTTGTTACACAGTGAGTGACAGACTGTATGAGTTGTTACACACAGACTGTATGTGAGTGACAGACTGTATGAGTTGTTACACATTGAGTGACAGACTGTATGAGGTGCTACACAGCAAGAGGCAGACTGTATGAGTTGTTACACAGTGAGTGACAGACTGTATGAGTTGTTATACATTGAAAGGCAGACTGTATGAGTTGTTACACATTGAAAGGTGAATGACAGACTGTATGAGTTGCTACACAGCGAGTGACAGACTGTATGAGTTGCTACACAGCAAGAGACAGACTGTATGAGTTTCTACACAGCAAGAGGCAGACTGTATGAGTTGCTACACAGCGAGTGACAGACTGTATGAGTTGCTACACAAGTGACAGTCAGTGACAGACTGTATGAGTTGTTACACATTGATTGACAGACTGTATGAGTTTCTACACAGCAAGAGGCAGACTGTATGAGTTGCTACACAGCAAGAGGCAGACTGTATGAGTTGTTACACAGCGAGTGACAGACTGTATGAGGTGCTACACAGCAAGTGACAGACTGTATGAGTTGCTACACAGCAAGAGGCAGACTCTATGAGTTGTTACACAGCGAGTGACAGACTGTATGAGGTGCTACACAGCAAGAGGCAGACTGTATGAGTTGTTACACAGTGAGTGACAGACTGTATGAGTTGTTATACATTGAAAGGCAGACTGTATGAGTTGTTACACATTGAAAGGTGAATGACAGACTGTATGAGTTGTTACACAGCGAGTGACAGACTGTATGAGTTGCTACACAGCAAGAGGCAGACTGTATGAGTTGTAACACATTGATTGACAGACTGTATGAGTTTCTACACAGCAAGAGGCAGACTGTATGAGTTGCTACACAGCAAGAGGCAGACTGTATGAGTTGTTACACAGCGAGTGACAGACTGTATGAGTTGCTACACAGCAAGTGACAGACTGTATGAGTTGCTACACAGCAAGAGGCAGACTGTATGAGTTGTTACACAGCGAGTGACAGACAGTATGAGTTGCTACACAGCGAGTGACAGACTATATGAGTTGTTACACAGTGAGTGACAGACTGTATGAGTTGTTATACATTGAAAGGCAGACTGTATGAGTTGTTACACATTGAAAGGTGAATGACAGACTGTATGAGTTGTTACACAGCGAGTGACAGACTGTATGAGTTGCTACACAGCAAGAGGCAGACTGTATGAGTTGTAACACATTGATTGACAGACTGTATGAGTTTCTACACAGCAAGAGGCAGACTGTATGAGTTGCTACACAGCAAGAGGCAGACTGTATGAGTTGTTACACAGCGAGTGACAGACTGTATGAGTTGCTACACAGCGAGTGACAGACTGTATGAGTTGCTACACAGCAAGAGGCAGAATGTATGAGTTGTTACACAGCGAGTGACAGACTGTATGAGTTGCTACACAGCGAGTGACAGACAGTATGAGTTGCTACACAGCGAGTGACAGACTATATGAGTTGTTACACATTGAGTGGCAGACTGTATGAATTGTTACACATTGAGTGGCAGACTGTATGAGTTGTTACACATTGAGTGACAGACTGTATGAGTTGTTACACAGTGAGTGACAGACTGTATGAGTTGCTACACAGCAAGAGGCAGACTGTATGAGTTGTTACACAGTGAGTGACAGACTGTATGAGTTGTTATACATTGAAAGGCAGACTGTATGAGTTGTTACACATTGAAAGGTGAATGACAGACTGTATGAGTTTATTACACATTGAAAGGTGATTGACAGACTGTATGAGTTTCTACACAGCAAGAGGCAGACTGTGTGAGTTGCTACACAGCAAGAGGCAGACTGTATGAGTTGTTACACAGCGAGTGACAGACTGTATGAGGTGCTACACAGCAAGTGACAGACTGTATGAGTTGCTACACAGCAAGAGGCAGACTGTATGAGTTGTTACACAGTGAGTGACAGACTGTATGAGTTGTTACACAGTGAGTGACAGACTGTATGAGTTGTTACACAGCGAGTGACAGACTGTATGAGGTGCTACACAGCAAGAGGCAGACTGTATGAGTTGTTACACAGTGAGTGACAGACTGTATGAGTTGTTATACATTGAAAGGCAGACTGTATGAGTTGTTACACATTGAAAGGTGAATGACAGACTGTATGAGTTGCTACACAGCGAGTGACAGACTGTATGAGTTGCTACACAGCAAGAGACAGACTGTATGAGTTTCTACACAGCAAGAGGCAGACTGTATGAGTTGCTACACAGCGAGTGACAGACTGTATGAGTTGCTACACAGTCAGTGACAGACTGTATGAGTTGTTACACATTGATTGACAGACTGTATGAGTTTCTACACAGCAAGAGGCAGACTGTATGAGTTGCTACACAGCAAGAGGCAGACTGTATGAGTTGTTACACAGCGAGTGACAGACTGTATGAGGTGCTACACAGCAAGTGACAGACTGTATGAGTTGCTACACAGCAAGAGGCAGACTCTATGAGTTGTTACACAGCGAGTGACAGACTGTATGAGGTGCTACACAGCAAGAGGCAGACTGTATGAGTTGTTACACAGTGAGTGACAGACTGTATGAGTTGTTATACATTGAAAGGCAGACTGTATGAGTTGTTACACATTGAAAGGTGAATGACAGACTGTATGAGTTGTTACACAGCGAGTGACAGACTGTATGAGTTGCTACACAGCAAGAGGCAGACTGTATGAGTTGTAACACATTGATTGACAGACTGTATGAGTTTCTACACAGCAAGAGGCAGACTGTATGAGTTGCTACACAGCAAGAGGCAGACTGTATGAGTTGTTACACAGCGAGTGACAGACTGTATGAGTTGCTACACAGCGAGTGACAGACTGTATGAGTTGCTACACAGCAAGAGGCAGAATGTATGAGTTGTTACACAGCGAGTGACAGACTGTATGAGTTGCTACACAGCGAGTGACAGACAGTATGAGTTGCTACACAGCGAGTGACAGACTATATGAGTTGTTACACATTGAGTGGCAGACTGTATGAATTGTTACACATTGAGTGGCAGACTGTATGAGTTGTTACACATTGAGTGACAGACTGTATGAGTTGTTACACAGTGAGTGACAGACTGTATGAGTTGCTACACAGCAAGAGGCAGACTGTATGAGTTGTTACACAGTGAGTGACAGACTGTATGAGTTGTTATACATTGAAAGGCAGACTGTATGAGTTGTTACACATTGAAAGGTGAATGACAGACTGTATGAGTTGTTACACATTGAAAGGTGAATGACAGACTGTATGAGTTGCTACACAGCAAGAGGCAGACTGTATGAGTTGTTACACATTGATTGACAGACTGTATGAGTTTCTACACAGCAAGAGGCAGACTGTATGAGTTTCTACACAGCAAGAGGCAGACTGTATGAGTTGCTACACAGCAAGAGGCAGACTGTATGAGTTGTTACACAGCGAGTGACAGACTGTATGAGGTGCTACACAGCAAGTGACAGACTGTATGAGTTGCTACACAGCAAGAGGCAGACTCTATGAGTTGTTACACAGCGAGTGACAGACTGTATGAGGTGCTACACAGCAAGAGGCAGACTGTATGAGTTGTTACACAGTGAGTGACAGACTGTATGAGTTGTTATACATTGAAAGGCAGACTGTATGAGTTGTTACACATTGAAAGGTGAATGACAGACTGTATGAGTTGTTACACAGCGAGTGACAGACTGTATGAGTTGCTACACAGCAAGAGGCAGACTGTATGAGTTGTAACACATTGATTGACAGACTGTATGAGTTTCTACACAGCAAGAGGCAGACTGTATGAGTTGCTACACAGCAAGAGGCAGACTGTATGAGTTGTTACACAGCGAGTGACAGACTGTATGAGTTGCTACACAGCGAGTGACAGACTGTATGAGTTGCTACACAGCAAGAGGCAGACTGTATGAGTTGTAACACATTGATTGACAGACTGTATGAGTTTCTACACAGCAAGAGGCAGACTGTATGAGTTGCTACACAGCAAGAGGCAGACTGTATGAGTTGTTACACAGCGAGTGACAGACTGTATGAGTTGCTACACAGCAAGAGACAGACTGTATGAGTTGCTACACATTGAGTGACAGACTGTATGGGTTGTTATACATTCAAAGGCAGACTGTATGAGTTGTTACACATTGAAAGGTGAATGACAGACTGTATGAGTTGCTACACAGCGAGTGACAGACTGTATGAGTTGCTACACAGCAAGAGACAGACTGTATGAGTTGCTACACAGCAAGAGGCAGACTGTATGAGTTGTTCCACAGTGAGTGACAGACTGTATGAGTTGCTACACAGCAAGAGGCAGACTGTATGAGTTGTTACACAGTGAGTGACAGACTGTATGGGTTGTTGTACATTGAAAGGTGAATGACAGACTGTATGAGTTGCTACACAGCGAGTGACAGACTGTATGAGTTGCTACACAGTCAGTGACAGACTGTATGAGTTGTTACACATTGATTGACAGACTATGAGTTTCTACACATCAAGAGGCAGACTGTATGAGTTGCTACACAGCAAGAGGCAGACTGTATGAGTTGTTACACAGCGAGTGACAGACTGTATGAGGTGCTACACAGCAAGTGACAGACTGTATGAGTTGCTACACAGCAAGAGGCAGACTCTATGAGTTGTTACACAGCGAGTGACAGACTGTATGAGGTGCTACACAGCAAGAGGCAGACTGTATGAGTTGTTACACAGTGAGTGACAGACTGTATGAGTTGTTATACATTGAAAGGCAGACTGTATGAGTTGTTACACATTGAAAGGTGAATGACAGACTGTATGAGTTGTTACACAGCGAGTGACAGAGTGTATGAGTTGCTACACAGCGAGTGACAGACTGTATGAGTTGCTACACAGCGAGTGACAGACTGTATGAGTTGCTACACAGCGAGTGACAGACTGTATGAGTTGCTACACAGCAAGAGGCAGACTGTACCTGGCCACAGAGTGAGAGTGAGATATTGAAACAAGTATGTGTACCTGGTAGGAATAGATTCAGGTGGTTAGCGACTTGATGAAGGCTGTGTGTGCAGGCACAACTCGCTGTGTTTTTCATCCTGACTATTCGATTTAAATGGAGTGTTCCGTCCCAGTGATGCCTCTGACACACGTAAAGCCATCTATGCGCCCTCCTACAAACACCACGGACACATGCACGGAGACACACACACACAAAAACTTAGGCTGAGCTGACTGGGTGATGAGTCATCAGTGGGCCTGGCTGTAAGAGTGTCTTAGATGTTATTTAATCAGGCCGTTTTGTCTGTTGCCTACAGCTGTGCTTCTGCACCTCCACTCAACACACACTGGAATCCAATAACAACCCCCTAGCTAAAGGTAGAGCCCTCCCCCTCACACACACACACACACACACACACACACACACACACACACACACACACACACACACACACACACACACACACACACACACACACACACACACACACACACACACACACACACACACACACACACACACACACACACACACACACACACACACACACTTAAACTCAAGTCTAACACACTTATGAGGTCATACATCACACTATGCCATGCCCATACCAGACTATAGTCTATTTATGCCCAAAGCCAATAAAAATGACTCATCAAACCTCCGCGACCACTGACCCCTTCACTGGTGCTCTTACCCTCCTGCCTTACTTTGTCTATGGTCATCTTAAAACCCCTTCCAAACAGACTAACCTTGTGTCTTATCCTTAAAATCTGAATCCTGCACTTCTTATACACATAAATACATGCACACCTCAGACACACAACACAGTCCATGTACAAGTTCCTACAGTGGCTCCATTCACTCTCAGCATCTCCCGAGCCCCTGCTGTGATCCTCCAGACAAACCTATTGTTCTCCCTTACACCCCTGTGTGTTTGTGTTATCTTTAGTAATCTGACAGAGAGGAGAGGGCCTATCCCTGTCAGCCAACCTGAAGGGCCTACTACACAGTACTGCTAACCCACAGGAAGCACCCAGGCAACAGCAGGACCAGGGAAACTGGATAGAGGAGAGAGGGAGGAGAGGAAACGAGGATACTCTACAGAGAGAGAGCGAGAGAGAGAAAGAGAGAGAGAGAGAGGGGGAGAATACTCTACAGAGGGAGGAGAGAGAGAGAGAGAGAGAGAGAGAGAGAGAGAGAGAGAGAGAGAGAGAGAGAGTGACAGAGAGGGGGGAGGAGAGAGGATACTCTACAGAGAGAGAATGAGGAGAGAGAGAGAGAGAGAGAGAGAGAGAGAGAGAGAGAGAGAGAGAGAGAGAGAGAGAGAGAGAGAGAGAGAGGGGAAAGAGCGAGGAAGAGAGAGAGGGGAAAGAGCGAGGAAGAGAGAGAGGAGAGAGAAAGAGAGAGCGAGGGGAGAGAGAGAAATAGAGAGGAGAGAGAAAGAGAGAAAGAGAGGGATAAGAGAGCAATCATAGGGAGTACAAGAAGGAAGGGAGCAATATGTTTAGTGAGGAAAGGGAGAGCAATGATTAGTGACAGGGTGCAAGGACAATGTGACAGCGACAGGAAGGAGACATTGAATAGAATGGTAGAGCATGAGATGCTGAAAAATGCAATAAGGGGAGAGAAAAGGAGAGGTGCGGAGATGGAGGATAAGAGCTCATCTGGCTGACTAATGCCAAAGCTGTCTACAGCAACGTAACACTACACCCACACCTTTATCTACTGTCCATCTAGTAGGAGAAGTAAGAGGGAGGCACAGGAGTAGAGAGAACAAAGAGTAGGATAAGGCTGAGAGATGAGCCAACATGAGGCTGTCTGTTTTTTTCCAGTCTACCCTGTCACTGAGCTGTTTGCAGGTTAGATCAGAAGAAGTGTGCCTTCTACTGCTATCACTAGGGACAACTGGAGTGGAAGCCTTTTTTTCTATTTTCCTTCTCTCTCAATTCAATTCAATTCAATTCAAGGGCTTTATTGGCATGGGAAACATGTGTTAACATTGCCAAAGCAAGTGAGGTAGACAACATACAAAGTGAATATATAAAGTGAAAAACAACAAAAATGAACAGTAAACATTACACATACAGAAGTTTCAAAAAACAACATTACAAATGTCATATTATATATATATATATACAATGTACAAATAGTTAAAGGACACAAGATAAAATAAATAAGCATAAATATGGGTTGTATTTACAATGGTGTTTGTTCTTCACTGGTTGCCCTTTTCTCGTGGCAACAGGTCACAAATCTTGCTGCTGTGATGGCACACTGTGGAATTTCACCCAGTAGTTTTCAAAATTGGATTTGTTTTCGAATTCTTTGTGGATCTATGTGATCTGGGGGAAATATGTATCTCTAATATGGTCATACATTGGGCAGGAGGTTAGGAAGTGTAGCTCAGTTTCCACCTCATTTTGTGGGCAGTAAGCACATAGCCTGTCTTCTCTTGAGAGCCATGTCTGCCTACGGCGTTCTCAATAGCAATGCTATGCTCACTGAGTCTGTACATAGTCAAAGCTTTCCTTAATTTTGGGTCAGTCACAGTGGTCAGGTATTCTGCCGCTGTGTACTCTCTGTGTAGGGCCAAATAGCATTCTAGTTTGCTCTGTTTTTTTGTTAATTCTTTCCAATGTGTTAAGTAATTATCTTTTTGTTTTCTCATGATTTGGTTGGGTCTAATTGTGCTGTTGTCCTGGGGCTCTGTAGGGTGTGTTTGTGTTTGTGAACAGAGCCCTCTCTCCTTCCTCTCTCCCTCCTTACCCTTTCTCCCCCACCCTCTGTCTCTCTCTCCTTCCTCTCTCCCTCCTTACCCTTACTCCCCCACCCTCTCCCTCTCTCTCCTTCCTCTCTCCCTCCTTACCCTTACTCCCCCACCCTCTCTCTCTCTCTCCTTCCTCTCTCCCTCCTTACCCTTACTCCCCCACCCTCTCCCTCTCTCTCGTTCCTCTCTCCCTCCTTACCCTTACTCCCCCACCCTCTCTCTCTCTCTCCTTCCTCTCTCCCTCCTTACCCTTACTCCCCACCCTCTCTCTCTCTCTCCTTCCTCTCTCCCTCCTTACCCTTACTCCCCCACCCTCTCCCTCTCTCTCGTTCCTCTCTCCCTCCTTACCCTTACTCCCCCACCCTCTCTCTCTCTCTCCTTCCTCTCTCCCTCCTTACCCTTACTCCCCCACCCTCTCCCTCTCTCTCGTTCCTCTCTCCCTCCTTACCCTTACTCCCCCCACCCTCTCTCTCTCTCTCCTTCCTCTCTCCCTCCTTACCCTTACTCCCCCACCCCTCTCTCTCTCTCCTTCCTCTCTCCCTCCTTACCCTTACTCCCCCACCCTCTCCCTCTCTCTCGTTCCTCTCTCCCTCCTTACCCTTACTCCCCCACCCCTCTCTCTCTCTCTCCTTCCTCTCTCCCTCCTACCCTTACTCCCCCACCCTCTCCCTCTCTCTCCTTCCTCTCTCCCTCCTTAACCTTTCTCCCCCACCCTCTCTCTCTCTCCCCCTCTCTTTCTTTCTCTCCCTCTCTCTCCTTCCTCTCTCCCTCCTTAACCTTTCTCCCCCACCCTCTCCCTCTCTCTCCTTCCTCTCTCCCTCCTTAACCTTTCTCCCCCACCCTCTCTCTCTCTCCCCCCCTCTCTTTCTTTCTCTCCCTCTCTCTCCTTCCTCTCTCCCTCCTTAACCTTACTCCCCCACCCTCTCCCTCTCTCTCCTTCCTCTCTCCCTCCTTAACCTTTCTCCCCCACCCTCTCTCTCTCTCTCTCTCCTTCCTCTCTCTCTCTCTCTCTCCTTCCTCTCTCCCTCCTTACCCTTACTCCCCCACCCTCTCTCTCTCTCTCCTTCTTCTCTCCCTCCTTACCCTTACTCCCCCACCCCTCTCTCTCTCTCTCCTTCTTCTCTCCCTCCTTACCCTTTCTCCCCCACCCTCTCCCTCTCTCTCCTTCCTCTCTCCCTCCTTAACCTTTCTCCCCCACCCTCTCTCTCTCTCTCCTTCCTCTCTCCCTCCTTACCCTTTCTCCCCCACCCTCTCTCTCTCTCCCCCCTCTCTTTCTTTCTCTCTCTCTCTCCTTCCTCTCTCCCTCCTTAACCTTTCTCCCCACCCTCTCTCTCTCTCCCCCTCTCTTTCTTTCTCTCTCTCTCTCCCCCTCTCTTTCTTTCTCTCTCTCTCTCCCCCTCTCTTTCTTTCTCTCTCTCTCTCCCCCCCTCTCTTTCTTTCTCTCTCTCTCTCCCCCTCTCTTTCTTTCTCTCTCTCTCTCCCCCTCTCTTTCTTTCTCTCTCTCTCTCCCCCTCTCTTTCTTTCTCTCTCTCTCTCCCCCTCTCTTTCTTTCTCTCTCTCTCTCCCCCTCTCTTTCTTTCTCTCTCTCTCTCCCCCTCTCTTTCTTTCTCTCTCTCTCTCCCCCTCTCTTTCTTTCTCTCTCTCTCTCCCCCTCTCTTTCTTTTCTCTCTCTCTCCCCCTCTCTTTCTTTCTCTCTCTCTCTCTCCCCCCTCTCTTTCTTTCTCTCTCTCTCTCTCCCCCTCTCTTTCTTTCTCTCTCTCTCTCCCCCTCTCTTTCTTTCTCTCTCTCTCCCCCTCTCTTTCTTTCTCTCTCTCTCCCCCTCTCTTTCTTTTCTCTCTCTCTCTCTCCCCCTCTCTTTCTTTCTCTCTCTCTCTCCCCCCTCTCTTTCTTTTTCTCTCTCTCTGAATGTATCCTAAGCCACTCTGGGATGAATTCAAGGGTGGGAATGAGTGTTCTTGGAACCTTGTGGCAATATTGTTGGAATGTTGTTAGAATGTTGTAGGAATGTTGTTACTTACATCATTGGGAGACACCGTCAGCACACTCCTGCTCTTCCTCATCTTCCGTGGAGTATTCCTCACTCTCTTACACAGCAGCTAGCTTCACATACACACCTGGAACAACACAATACACACACACATACGTGTTACTGTTGTAGAGTCCAAAGAGGACTTAGTTTGTGTAGTTGTTTAGTATTCTATAAAATATACATAGCAAAATAAAAACAAGATATATACAGTATATATACATATATATATATATATATATATATATATATATATATATATATATATATATATATATATACAGTACCAGTCAAAAGTTTGGACACACCTACTCATTCTTTATTTTTTATACTGTAGAATAATAGTGAAGACATCAAAACTATGAAATAACACATACAGAATAATGCAGTAAGCACAAAAGTGTTAAAGAAATATATTTTATATTTGAGATTCTTCAAAGTAGCCACCCTTTGCCTTGATGACAGCTTTGCACACTCTTGGCATTCTCTCAACCAGCTTCACCTGGAATGCTGGTCCAACAGTGAGAGGACAGTGAGAGGAAAGTGAGAGGACAGTGAGAGGACAGTGAGAGGACAGTACGAGGACAGTGTGTGGACAATCCTAGGTCTTCACTCTCCCATCGCACTCAAATCAAATGTTATTTGTCGTGCTTCATAAACAACAGGTATAGACTAACTCTAGCCCTACGCCAGATGATGTGTGTGAGGGAACAGGGTCACGCAAGGTCAGCAAAGCACACCAAAAGTAAGAAACAGAGGAAAAAAGTGGTCAGATGAGGCAGATGCTAAGCTATCGGACTGTTTTGCTAGAACAGACTAGAATATGTTCCGTGATTCTTCCGATGGCATTGAAGAGTATACCACATCAGTCACTGGCTTCATCAATAAGTGCATTGATGACGTCATCCCCACAGTGACCATGTGTACATACCCCAACGAGAAACCCATGGATTACAGGCAGCATCTGCACTGAGCTAAAGGGTAGAGCTGCTTCTTTCAAAGAGTGGGACGATTATAAGAAATCACGCTGTCCCCTCCAACGAACCATCAAACAGGCAAAACGTCAATACAGGACTAAGATTGAATCGTACTACACCGGCTCTGACGCTTGTCGTATGTGGCAGGGCTTGCTAACTATTACAGACTACAAAGGGAAGCACAGCCACAAGCTGCCCAGTGACATGAGCCTACCAGATGAGCTAAATTACTTCTATGCTCGCTTAGAGCTCGGGGCGGCAGTGTAGCCTAGTGGTTAGAGCGTTGCACTAGTAACCGGAAGGTTGCAAATTCAAACCCCCGAGCTGACAAGGTACAAATCTGTCGTCCTGCCCCTGAACAGGCAGTTAACCCACTAGGCCATCATTGAAAATAAGAATTTGTTCTTAACTGACTTGCCTGGTTAAATAAAGGTTAAATAAAGGTAAAATAAAAATAAAAAGAGGCAAGTAACACTGAAACATGCATGAGACCATCAGCTGTTCCGGAAGTCTGTGTGATCACGCACTTCGCAGCCAATGTAAGTAAGACGTTTAAACAGGTCAACATCCACAAAGTCGCAGGGCCAGATGGATTACCAGAACATGCACTCTGACCAACTGACAAGTGTCTTCACTGACATTTTCAATCTCTCCCATGTTTTAAGCAGATCACCATAGTCCCTGTGCCCAAGAATACTAATAATAATGTAACCTGCCTAAATGACTACCGACCCGTAGCACACACATCTGTATGAAGTGATTCGAAAGGCTGTTCATGGCTCACATCAACACCATTATCCCAGGAGCCCTAGACCCACTCCAATTTGCATACCGCCCCAACAGATACACAGATGATGTAATCTATATTGCACTCCACACTGCCCTTTCCCACCTGGACAAACGGAACACCTATGTGAGAATGCTATTCATTGACCACAGCTCAGCATTCAACACCATAGTGCCCTTAAAGCTCATCATTAAGCTAAGGACCCTGGGAATAAACACCTCCATCTGCAACTGGATCCTGGACTTCCTGACGGGTCGCCCCCAGGTGTTAAGGGTAGGTAACAACACATCCGCCACGCTGATCCTCAACACAGGGGCCCCTCAGGGGTGCGTGATCAGTCCCCTCCTGTACTCCATGTTCACTCATGACTGCATGGCCAGGCACAACTCCAACACCATCATTAAGTTTGCTGATGACACAACAGTGGTAGGCCTGATCACCGACAATGACGAGACTGCCTATAGGTAGGTCAGAGACCTGGCCTTGTGGTGCCAGAACAACAACCTCTCCCTCAATGTGATCAAGACAAAGGAGATGATTGTGGACTACAGGAAAAGGAGGACCGAGCACGCCCCCATTTTCATCGACAGGGCTGTAGTGGAGCAGGTTGAGAGCTTCAAGTTCCTTGGTGTCTTCATCACCAACAAACTACCATAGTCCAAGCACACCAAGGCAGTCGTGAAGAGGGCACGACAAAACCTATTCCCCCCCAGGAGACTGAAAAGATTTGGCATGGGTCCTCAGATCCTCAAAGAGTACTACAGCTGCACCACCGAGAGCATCCTGACTGGTTGCATCACTGCCTGGTATGGCAACTGTTCGGTCTTCGACTACAAGTCACTACAGGAGGTAGTGCATACGGCCCAATACATCACTGGGGCCAAGCTTCCTGCCATCCAGGCCGGTGTCAGAGCAAGGCCCTAAAAATTGTCAAAGACCCCAGCCACCCTAGTCGTAGACTGTTCTCTCTGCTACTGCACGGCAAGCAGTACCGGAGTCTAGGTCTAAAAGGCTTCTCAACAGCTTCTACAAGCCATAAGACTCCTGAACAGCTAATCAAATGCTACCCAGACTACTGGTACCCCCTGCATATAGCCTTGCTATTGTTATTTTACTGTTGCTCTAAAATTATTTTTCACCTATCTATTTCACACTTAACACATATTTTTCTTAAACTGCATTGTTGGTTAAGAGCTTGTAAGTAAGAATTTCACTGTAAGGTCTGTATTTTATTTCCTTATATGAATTGTAACTCACTAAAATATTTGAATATGTTGCATGTTGCATTTATATTTTTGTTCAGCGTATTGTATGCATGTGACAAATACAATTTGATTTGATTTGAAGTGACAGTTATGCTAATGATGGAAAAACCTGGGCAGTTTCAGTCAGGATCACAGTGCTGCGCGTGTCCTTACAGTTTCACTCAGTATGTGGTGTGGAGAAGCTCTGCTCTGTTCTCCTAAATGGCTCTGTGTTAGCTCTCATTTCTTCAGATCCTTTGTTTATACACTATCTTGTTCTGACTCCTGACTCAATGATCATCATCCGGTCTGTATGTGTACTGTAACACACACAACCAGTGTGTTTCAGAGAAGAGCTGTTCAGGTTCTCCATGTAGTTTAAGATGGATGTGTGTTTGTGCGTGTGTGTTGTGTGTGTGTGTGTTTATGTGAGTGTTTATGTGTGTTTGTGCATGTGTTTAAGTTTGTGTTTATGTGTGCGTGTGGGTTTATGTGTGTGTTTATGTGTGTTTGTGCATGTGTTTAAGTTTGTGTTTATGTGTGCGTGTGGGTTTATGTGTGTGTTTATGTGTGCGTGTGGGTTTATGTGTGTGTTTATGTGTGCGTGTGTGTTTATGTGTGTTTGTGCATGTGTTTAAGTTTGTGTTTATGTGTGCGTGTGGGTTTATGTGTGTGTTTATGTGTGTTTGTGCATGTGTTTAAGTTTGTGTTTATGTGTGCGTGTGGGTTTGTGTGTGTTTATGTGTGTTTGTGCATGTGTTTAAGTTTGTGTTTATGTGTGCGTGTGGGTTTATGTGTGTGTTTATGTGTGCGTGTGTGTTTATGTGTGCGTGTGGTTTATGTGTGCGTGTGGTTTATGTGTGTGTTTATGTGTGCGTGTGTGTTTATGTGTGCGTGTGGGTTTATGTGTGTGTTTATGTGTGCGTGTGTGTTTATGCGTGTGTTTATGTGTGTTTGTGCATGTGTTTAAGTTTGTGTTTATGTGTGCGTGTGGGTTTATGTGTGTGTTTATGTGTGTTTGTGCATGTGTTTAAGTTTGTGTTTATGTGTGCGTGTGGGTTTATGTGTGTGTTTATGTGTGCGTGTGGGTTTATGTGTGGGTTTATGTGTGTGTTTATGTGTGCGTGTGTGTTTATGTGTGCGTGTGGGTTTATGTGTGTGTGTGTGCGTGTGGGTTTATGTGTGTGTTTATGTGTGCGTGTGTGTTTATGTGTGCGTGTGGGTTTATGTGTGTGTGTGTGCGTGTGGGTTTGTGTGTGTTTATGTGTGGGTGTGGGTTTATGTGTGTGTTTATGTGTGCGTGTAACCGTATAATTTAAAAACACATGTTTTATTTAACCTTTATTCAACTAGTAGGCAAGTCATTTAAGAACAAATTCTTATTTACAATGACGGCCTACACTGGGCAAACCCGGACGACGCTGGGCCAATTGTGCGCCTCCCTATGGGACTCCCAAACACGGCCTCTAGCACTGAGATGCAGTGCCTTAGACTGCTGTGCAACTCGGGAGCCCATCATAACCCAGACACCACTGTTGTATGATCCTTGGTTCAAATCATAATAATAATGTAAATGTAAATGTAATGGGTGGTGACCAGGCCAGGCTTCAGTGGGAGTGATAACCCGAGGTCAGAGCTTCATTAAATCATAGGGTGGGTAGAGGGATGGACGCTCTCTGGTATGGGACAGGGGGGTTAGCTAAATCACCGGTGATGATGGAGACATCGAGGAGGCATTGGGAAACAGATCACAACATTGAGTGTTGAATGTTCATTTTTGCGAGTTCATCCTGATGTCAATTGTTTTTCTAGCTTTACAGAGCACATACCAGCACATCATTTATTTTTTATTATTTTTACATTTTACATTTTAGTCATTTAGCAGACACTCTTATCCAGAGCAACTTACATGAGCAATTAGGGTTAAATACCTTGCTCAAGGGCAAATGTACAGATTTTTTCACCTAGTCAGCTCAGAGATTTGAATCAGCAACCTTTCGGTTACTGGACCAACCTTTTAACTGCTTGGCTACCTACATTAGCTGAGATTGTTTTCAGGAACTGCATTATTGTGTTTATATATCAGACAGAGTATTGCTCTTCATGGAACCACTGCTGTAGGGCCTGGGTGGGTACATTGTTTCATCATCATTCTCATGCCTTCTCTTATGAAGCTGAAATATAGAGAGCTTTCATCGTGTAAATAACATTTTAAGTCATCCTCCCTCAACCAAGAGGGAAATATATTTTCCACCTCCCAAATTTCTAACACCACGTTGCATGTTCAAATCAAATCAAATCAAATGTATTTATATTGCCCTTCTTACATCAGCTGATATATCAAAGTGCTGTACAGAAACAAAGCCTAAAACCCCAAACAGAAAGCAATGCAGGTGTAGAAGGACGGTGGCTAGGAAAAACTGCCTAGGAAGAAACCTAGAGAGGAACCAGGCTATGAGGGGTGGCCAGTCCTCTTCTGGCTGTGCCGAGTGGAGAGAGAGAGGGTGGGGGCACCCAGCAAATATGTTGAAAAGACGACTATGCCCGACTTCTAATATAACTTTGGTTTTGGTTGAAAAGACGTATTTTTCATGTCGCTGAAAAGACACCTATAAAAAGACGTCTACGGCCTTTTTCGTTTGAAAGTTGAAAATACGTATTTTTCAGGTCGTTGTTTTAACGACATGCAAATAACATAATTTCAGTGTACTTGTAGCCTATACACATGGACCAAGTAACTAAAAAAATAGTCACATTTTGTCAAATTAAGGATCACACCACTCATTACATTACTCCAGTATTTGCACAAAACATTCAGTCAAAGAATAGGACAGTTGAAGTCGGAGGTTTACATACACATAGGTTGGAGTCATTCAAACTCGTGTTTGAACCACTCCACACATTCCTTGTTAACAAACTATACATTTGCCAAGTCGGTTAGGGCATTTTCCCAACAGATTTTTCCAACAATTGTTTACAGACAGATTATTTCACGTATAATTCACTGTATCACAATTCCAGTGGCTCAGAAGTGGAGGTCGACCGATTAAGATTTTTCAACGCCGATACCGATTATTGGAGGACCAAAAAAAGCCGATACCGATAAATCGGACAACTTTTATTTATTTATTTGTAATAATGACAATTACAACAATACTGTATGAACACTTATTTTAACTTAATATAATATATCAATAAAATCAATTTAGCCTCAAATAAATAATGAAACGTTCAATTTGGTTTAAATAATGCAAAAACAAAGTGTTGGAGAAGAAAGTAAAAGTGCAATATGTGCCATGTAAAAACGGCTAACGTTTAAGTTATTTGCTCAGAACATATGAAAGCTGGTGGTTCTTTTTAACATGAGTCTTCAATTTTCCCAGGTAAGAAGTTTTAGGTTGTAGTTATTATAGGAATTATAGGACTATTTCTCTCTATACCATTTGTATTTCATATACCTTTGACTATTATAAAGTGTTATAGGCACTTTAGTATTGCTAGTGTAACAGTACAGCTCCCGCAACACACACGTTGCTTTGGTTACCTCATGTACAGGTACGTATAGTGTTTCTCTCCAATCATCCTGCCTCCTGAGTGGCGCAGCGGTCTAAGGTACTGCATCGCGGCTGTATAACAACCGGCCTTGATCGCGAGAGCCCATAGAGAAAGCTTTCTTCGCTAAGGTAACGAGGCCTAGAACATCCCAATCCACAAATAACGAACATCCCCATCAGTCAGTAAAAGCCTATGGGTGCTAATGGAGCCCAAGGATGTACAATGAATACACATGGACAAAATGCTAGCAAAAGTTTGCCCAAGAGCCAATCATTGATCAAGAGCGCTGGAGGGGGGTTGTTTGATTGGATGAATAGGACTTGGGAGAGGCACAGCAGCCAACCTCTCGCATACTTAATGTCATGATTGGGTATGTGACATTATTTCCAGTCCAACATTGCTATTGTAAAAATCATAGCAGTACAGCATTAGCCTGCCTTGCACTGTACATTAACATTTACATTTACATTTAAGTCATTTAGCAGACGCTCTTATCCAGAGCGATTAAGAGGGCCTGTTTGCTAGTATCCTGTCTAGTGATAACATAACCTCCTATCCCATACCTTACAGTATATCTCAACCCATTTAGCAAAGCTGGCTAATGAAAGCAGCAGTAATGGCCTTGCACAGTTTAATTTCTCCCATGCTAATGATGCTAATGATTCAAAGTTATAGAGGGACAGCTCCCATGTGTGTGTGTGTGTGTGTGTGTGTGTGTGTGTGTGTGTGTGTGTGTGTGTGTGTGTGTGTGTGTGTGTGTGTGTGTGTGTGTGTGTGTGTGTGTGTGTGTGTGTGTGTGTGTGTGTGTGTGTGTGTGTGTGTGTGTGTGTGTGCGTGCGTGCGTGCGTGCGTGTGTGTGTGTGTGTGTGTGTGTTCGTGTGTGTGTGTGCGTTCGTGTGAGTGAATGGCTCAACGGCGATCAAGTGCCTCCCTGGTGAGCCAATTTAGCTTTCTTTTATAACTTATACCTCTCTGCTAGGCTATGTGCCCATAAGACTGTAACAGAGTGGGTCCTGGGTATCTGGTTCTGCTGGCTGTGATTCGCTAGGTGCTAACCACTCACTAATTATCAAAATCCAGAAAAGAGCCATTAAATTCTACAACCACCTAAAAGGAAGCGATTCCCAAACCTTCCATAACAAAGCCTACAGAGAGATGAACCTGGAGAATAGTCCCCTAAGCAAGCTGGTCCTGGGCCTCTGTTCACAAACACAAACACACCCCACAGAGCCCCAGGACAGCAGCACAATTAGACCCAATCAAATCATGAGAAAACAAAAAGATAATTACTTGACACATTGGAAAGAATTAACAAAAAAACAGAGCAAACTAGAATGCTATTTGGCCCTAAACAGAGAGTACACAGTGGCAGAATACCTGACCACTGTGACTGACCCAAACTTAAGGAAAGCTTTGACTATGTACAGACTCAGTGAGCATAGCCTTGCTATTGAGAAAGGCCGCCGTAGGCAGACATGGCTCTCAAGAGAAGACAGGCTATGTGCACACTGGCCACAAAATGAGGTGGAAACTGATCTGCACTTCCTAACCTCCTGTCCAATGTATGACCATATTAGAGGCACATATTTCCCTCAGATTACACAGATCCACAAATAATTTGAAAACAAACCCAATTTTGATCAACTCCCATATCTACTGGGTGAAATTCCAGTGTGCCATCACAGCAGCAAGATTTGTGACCTGTTGCCACAAGAAAAGGGCAACCATTGAAGAACAAACACCATTGTAAATACAACCCATATTTATGCTTATTTATTTTCCCTTGTGTACCCTTAACCATTTGTACATCATTGCAACACTGTATATATGTGTAATATGACATTTGTAATGTCTTTATTGTTTTGAAACTTCTGTATGTGTAATGTTTACTGTTCATTTTTATTGTTTATTTCACTTTTGTATATTATCTACCTCACTTGCTTTGGCAATGTTAACACATGTTTCCCATGCCAATAAAGCCCCTTGAATTGAATTTAATTGTAGGGGAGAAAGAGGATATAGTAAGTAAGGAGAAAGAGACTATTAGGAGAGGGAAGAGAGGAGGGGAAGACAGAAAGTCAGTAATGGAGAGAGAGAGCAAGACAGAGTGGATAGAGAGAAAATGTGAAAGAATAAAGAGTTGAGAGAGAGAAAGAGTGGGTCAGTGATGGAGAGAGAGCGAGAGTGAGAGCGAGAGTGTGTGAGAGAGAGAGAGAGAGAGAGAGAGAGAGAGAGAGAGAGAGAGAGAGAGAGAGAGAGAGAGAGAGAGAGAGAGAGAGAGAGAGAGAGAGAGAGAGAGAGAGATTGGGAGATGTGGTCAGTTAAAAGGTTAGATAAAGGACAGCCCATGTCCCTAAAACAGATGGCTACAGTCTGTTAAAAACATTCATCAGGCTTGTGTTAAAACCACAGGGCATATACTGAAAATATAGACTCCATTTACTAACAAGGAATTAGCATACGTTCTACAGAACACTGTCTCCCTAAGCACACTACAGCATGTGGGCAAAGTCAAACAGATTTGGAGAAGCACTTATGAAAATATTAATTTGCCGGTTTTAAAAACCTTAGAGCTATTTCACTCACCCTCTTGACACTGATAGCTATGGTAGTGATGCTTTACAGTCTGAAATACACTCCTGACTAGAACTAGACACCGGTTGTTATAGACTGCTAGAGGAAGCAGCCAGACAGACAGTTGTGAGCAGGAACAGGTTATCACTCACCTGTTTGGCACTGATAGCTATGGTTAGTGGTCGACTAAAACGTTCCTGACTAAATCCAGATACCAGTTGCATTGAGGAAGCTGACAGACAGTTGTGATCAGGAACAGGTCATGGGGATGTTTTGATTGGATGAAGGACCTGTTTCCTCTTTACTGTCTGTTAGAGATCAGAGCTCAACCACTTCCTCTTGGTCCTCAGCTTACAGATATAGGCTCTCAATTTGACCTATATTGTCACAGCAAAATAATCCTGCAGGAACAGGATTTTAACGTTTAGTCCATAATGTTGCTTGATTGGTGGTTAGGCTAGTAACTGGACTAAAGTAGGAGACATGAAAATTGCTATACTGTTAATATAACTGTGTGTTAGTGTGGGTTTTCAGTGAATGTATGTAAATCAGGAAGCTGCGGTGCAGGAAAATTCTCAGCAACAGAAGAGTGATCAAATTAAGATCCTACATCTGTACACTCTCCTGTTCATTCTGACTGACTGCTGTTACACTTGCTGGACGTCATAGGAGTTTAGTGCCATGTATACAGTCTTGTCTCAAGGCAAATGTTTGACATGAGAGCTTTCTGCTTTTATTCAGGACCAGGGTGTTCAGGACTGCCATTGTGCTCTGTCATATGGCCTGTCGTTTACTGAATACTTCACTATTACATGTTTTACTAAATAAGTTTTACTAAATAACGTGCAAAAAGTAATGCGCCTTCATTAAATTCTCTCTTCAATCCATATGGCTCTCATGTTTTCTACGAACAGGAAAACCAATATCTAGGTCTTTAGCTACACATTAAGAGGATCCTTTTCAGTGACAAGCACACAATCATTATCGGATTACGATTGGCTGCATGGGAATTATGTGTTTCATAAATGTAGATTAGTACATTAAACGGGGCTGTCCTGGCTCTTGTACGCCGTAAGCTGTGGTGTTCAAACAACTGGCTCTTCAGGGAACAGGAACAGCAACAATGATGGTGTATGACTTTTGGTACCAGGCTGTGTGTGTGTGTTGTATATGTGAGTGTGTTGTGTATGTGTGTGTGTGTGTGCGTGTGCGTGTGCGTGTGTGTGTGTGTGTGTGTGTGTGTGTGTGTGTGTGTGTGTGTGTGTGTGTGTGTGTGTGTGTGTGTGTGTGTGTGTGTGTGTGTGTGTGTGTGTGTGTGTGTGTGTGTGTGTGTGTGTGTGTGTGTGTGTGTGTGTGTGTGCGTGTGCGTGTGTGTGTGTGTGTCAAACTGGACATCTGAGGAAGGCTAATTGGCATTAATTCTGCTTCGTTACCACCCCATTCAGCCATGAACAGGTGTTTCGACAGGCAGGCGTAAATAGGGAAGAGTGGGGTTAGTTTAGCTTTTTATTTAAGCATCACTCTGTCAAGGGAAATAGTAACAATAGATATCTACATATATTTCAGGGTGTGTAACATGTGTAACATTACAGTTTGGAAAACAAAAAAGTGACCTCTTGGCACAACTTTCTCCGGGTATGGGGTAAGTTGAGCCGCGGGACAGGGTGGGTTAAGCCGCCCCAAAAATGTCTGTACTGAATAAAATATTACCAGTACCTTTTTAAAACCATGTCTAAATTTTTCCCCAAACACAATTCAACACAATCACAATTGCTTGTTTGTCTTTCAATAATTTAAAGCATCTTTTGACACAGACTTAACACCTAACACACCTAGGTGTACCTTTAAGTTTACACTTCAAATCAAATCAAATTTTATTTGTCACATACACATTGTTAGCAGATGTTAATGCGAGTGTAGTGAAATGCTTGTGCTTCTAGTTCTGACAATGCAGTAATAACCAACGAGTAATCTAACCTAACAATTCCACAACTACTACCTTATATACACAAGTGTAAGGGGATAAAGAATATGTACATAAAGATATATGAATGAGTGATGGTACAGAATGACATAGGCAAGATGCTGTAGATGGTATCGAGTGCAGTATATACATATGAGATGAGTATGTAAACAAAGTGGCATAGTTAAAGTGGCTAGTGATACATTTATTACATAAAGATGCCGTAGATGATATAGAGTACAATATACATATACATATGAGATGAGTAATGTAGGGTATGTAAACAAAGGAGCATAGTTTAAAGTGGCTATGTGATACATGTATTACAAAAAGATGCCGTAGATGATATAGAGTACAGTATATACATATACATATGAGATGAGTAATGTAGGGTATGTAAACATTATATTATATTAAGTGGCATTGTTTAAAGTGGCTAGTGACACATTTTTACAAACATTTCCATCAATTTCCATTATTAAAGTGGCTGGAGTTGAGTCAGTATGTTGGCAGCAGCCACTCAATGTTAGTGGTGGCTGTTTAACAGTCTGATGGCCTTGACATAGAAGCTGTTTTTCAGTCTCTCGGTCCCAGCTTTGATGCACCTGTACTGACCTCGCCTTCTGGATGATAGCGGGGTGAACAGGCAGTGGCTCGGGTGGTTGTTGTCCTTGATGATCTTTATGGCCTTCCTGTGACATCGGTGGTGTAGGTGTCCTGGAGGGAAGGAAGTTTGCCCCCGGTGATGCGTTGTGCAGACCTCACTACTCTCTGGAGAGCCTTACGGTTGTGGGCGGAGCAGTTGCCGTACCAGGCGGTGATACAGCCCGACAGGACGCTCTCGATTGTGCATCTGTAGTTTGTGAGTGCTTGGAGGGTACTATGGTGTTAAATGCTGAGCTGTAGTCGATGAACAGCATTCTCACATAGGTATTCCTCTTGTCCAGATGGGTTAGGGCAGTGTGCAGTGTGGTTGCGATTGCATCGTCTGTGGACCTATTGGGGCGGTAAGCAAATTGGAGTGGGTCTAGGGTGTCAGGTAGAGTGGATGTGATATGGTCATTGACTAGTCTCTCAAAGCACTTCATGATGACGTTAGTGAGTGCTACGGGGCGGTAGTCGTTTAGCTCAGTTGCCTTAGCTTTCAAGGCCCTCTTGAAGCATGTGGGAACAGCAGACTGGGATAAGGCTTGATTGAATATGACCGTAAACACACCAGCCAGCTGGTCTGCGCATGCTCTGAGGGCGCGGCTGGGGATGCCGACTGGGCCTGCAGCCTTGCGAGGGTTGACGCGTTTAAATGTTTTACTCACGTCTGCTGCAGTGAAGGAGAGTCCGCAGGTTTTGGTAGCGGGCCGTGTCAGTGGCACTGTATTGTCCTCAAAGCGAGCAAAAAAGTTATTTCGTCTGTCTGGGAGCAAGACATCCTGGTCCGCGACGGGGCTGGTTTTGTTTTTGTAATCCGTGATTGACTGTAGACCCTGCTTCATACCTCGTGTCTGAGCCGTTAAATTTGACTCTACTTTGTCTCTATACTGACACTTAGCTTGTTTGCGGAGGGAATAGCTACACTGTTTGTATTCGGTCATGTTTCCGGTCACCTTGCTCTGGTTAAAAGCAGTGGTTTGCGCTTTCAGTTTCGTGCGAATGCTGCCATCAATCCACGGTTCCTGGTTTGTGAATGTTTTAATCGTTGTTGTAGGTACAACATCGTCAATGCACTTTCTAATGAACTCGCTCACCGAATCAGCGTATTCGTCAATGTTGTTGTTGGACGCAATGCGGAACATATCCCAATCCATATGATCGAAGCAGTCTTGAAGCACGGAATTAGATTGGTCGGACCAGCGTTGAACAGACCTGAGCGCGGGAGCTTCTTGTTTTATTTATTTTTTATTTATCAATTATTTTATCAGGTAAGTTGACTGAGAAAACATTCTCATTTGAAGCAATGACCTGGGGAATAGTTACAGGGGAGAGGAGGGGGATGAATGAGCCAATTGTAAACTGGGGATTATTAGGTGACCGTGATGGTTTGAGGGCCAGATTGGGAATTTAGCCAGGACACCGGGGTTAACACCCCTACTCTTACGATAAGTGCCATGGGATCTTTAATGACCTCAGAGAGTCAGGACACCTGTTTAACGTTCCCATCCGAAAGACAGTCTCTGTCTGTAGGCTGGAAGCAACAAAATGGAGTCGTGGTCAGCTTTTCCGAAAGGAGGGCGGGGGAGATCCTTATATGCGTTGCGGAAGTTAGAATAACAATGATCCAGGGTTTTACCAGCCCTGGTTGCGCAATCGATATGCTGATAGAATTTAGGGAGTCTTGTTTTCAGATTAGCCTTGTTAAAATCCCCAGCTACAATGAATGAAGCCTCAGGATATGTGGTTTCCAGTTTACATAGAGTCAAATAAAGTTAGTTCAGAAGGACTTGAGATCAGAAGGAACAGAAGGACTTGAGATCCTGTATGTTGTTATGATCACAACACGTCTCGGTAATCATAAGGCATACCCCCCCGCCCCTCTTCTTACCAGAAAGATGCTTTTTTCTGTTGGCGTGATGCGTGAAGAAACCAGCTGGCTGCACTGACTCCAATAGAGTCTCTCGAGTGAGCCATGTTTCCGTGAAGCAAAGAACGTTACAGTCTCTGATGTCTCTCTGGAATGCTACCCTTGCTCGGATTTCATAAACCTTGTTGTCAAGAGACTGGACATTGACGGGTAGTATGCTAGGGAGTGGTGCGCGATGTGCCCGTCTCCGGAGCCTGACCAGAAGACTGCTTCGTTTGCCCCTTTTACGGCATCGTTGTTTTGGGTCGCCGGCTGGGATCCGATCCATTGTCCTGGGTGGAAGGCAGAACACAGGGTCCGCTTCGGGAAAGTCATATTCCTGGTCGTTCTTCCTTTGTCGAAAGAGAGTCGGACCGAAATGCAGCGTGGTGGTTACTCATGACTTTAATGGAAAAAGTAACACATGAAATAACTATACAAAATACAAAACAACAAACGGAACGTGAAACCTAATTACAGCCTATCTGGTGAAACTACACAGAGACAGGAACAATCACCCACGAAATACACAGTGAAACCCAGGCTACCTAAATACGGTTCCCCATCAGAGACAACAAGAATCACCTGACTCTGATTGAGAACCGCCTCAGGCAGCCAAGCCTATACTAGACACACCCCTAATCAACCACAATCCCAATGCCTACAAAAACCCCAATACGACAATACAATAAACCCATGTCACACCCTGGCCTGAACAAATAATAAAGAAAACACAAAATACTAAGACCAAGGCGTGACAGGTGAGTTGACGTTGCTCTTATATTCAGTAGTTCCTCCCGACTGTATGTAATGAAACCTAAGATTACCTGGGGTAGCAATGTAAGAAATAACACGTAAAAAAATGAAATACTGCATAGTTTCCTAAGAACGCGAAGCGAGGCGGCCATCTCTGTCTGCGCCAGAAACTCCCAAGTACTGTCTAACACAAGCCCTGTTGTTACCTCATATCCCAGTGATAATGCCTTGTATTACGCCTGGGAAGAAAACACTTCAATTGCTGAACCATTGGCTCAACTTACCCCATGGCCATTGGCTCAACTTACCCCAAGGAAAACATTTAGACTACATTAGCCCACAGCTACAAGGAGGAACTTTCATGCTAGGTTTAGGACCTCATTTAGAAGCTTATAGAGACCCCAAATGTTGTATAGAACTATCTTTAAATGATCTACTTTGGTTTAGATACAAGCATCATTTGACTTGATGAAAATCTGTTTGTTTTTTTTGGGGGGGGGGGGTGTCAGCCTGTGAACATGGCCAGACTGCTATCTGAAGGCCAGCTACTGTCAGCCTGTGAACATGGCCAGACTGCTATCTGAAGGCCAGCTACTGTCAGCCTGTGAACATGGCCAGACTGCTATCTGAAGGCCAGCTACTGTCAGCCTGTGAACATGGCCAGACTGCTATCTGAAGGCCAGCTACTGTCAGCCTGTGAACATGGCCAGACTGCTATCTGAAGGCCAGCTACTGTCAGCCTGTGAACATGGCCAGACTGCTATCTAAAGGCCAGCTACTGTCAGCCTGTGAACATGGCCAGACTGCTATCTGAAGGCCAGCTACTGTCAGCCTGTGAACATGACCCAGACTGCTATCTGAAGGCCAGCTACTGTCAGCCTGTGAACATGACCCAGACTGCTATCTGAAGACAGCTACTGTCAGCCTGTGAACATGACCCAGACTTCCCAATATCACCACAAGTGTGCACTGATACCGGAGGCTGTTCAGGCGTGATTAGGAGCAGCTTGTCAGGAAAGGCCTGACAAGTTGATTCTGGAGGTGTAGCAGCCCACTTCCAGAATCAGCCCTCCCTCTGACCTCCCTAACAACAACAATATCTGGCTTCTTCAGCATACATGAAAACACATTCAAACTAGGCTCCTCTGACAAACACACACACAAACAAATACTTTTTCAGTCCAGCTGTTAGCAGTTGATGTAATCCTTAATAACACAAACTCCAAAGCATATCAAGGGTAGAAAAATAGGTTAATTTGAGAAGGACAAATCAAGATGTTATGCTGGGAGGTAAGTGTTGCGTCTCCTCTGTCCTCAGTTTTTCTCCACTGAACAAAGGAACAGGATGCCATTTATAACCCCCAACCAAGCCTGGGGTTGACCAATCAGAGGTCCTTGCAGTAGAACTGGCCAATGCCAAATAACAAGTATCCTGCTCCAGACTCAATGTACAGGACGTAGCACTGAGTTCAGGAGTGACATTCCACAGATTCTAAAAAGATGCTGAACTGAAACCTAACTCCTATTTACAATTCCGTATTGACCATTAGTACTCTCGTTTTTAGTCCTCTCATCCTCTGCGTTGTGTATTTATCTTCAAAATATTCTTATACGGCCAAGTCTGTAATCACCTTTCATCCAAAAATCTTTCATCAATATCAAATTCAAATGAGTCCCTTGTACCCAGAAACAGGGTCACATACAGAGAAGAGCAGGGCCTCTATTATCATCTAATATTACACATTTATAAGATGAAAACATCTGGAACATTATGTCCCTAGTGTGGTGCATCTGTCTGTAATAAATAATATCCTGGCTTTAATTAATTTAATGAGGGGATCATAATAATATCAGACACAAAGGCTCTGTTGTGGCCTTGTTCCGTGTAGTCTGGCGTCATGACTGACTGACCAGCCGTGCCTTGGCAGTACCCTGTACCCAGCAACTAATGCGCTTACTGACGTTCACAAGACACCCACACCTGTGTCAAAAGTGTTACACACATGGTCACTGTTTCTCAATAGGAACCCCATTCCAATGGAATAATGCTAAGCCTTTGCTCTCTTTTCTAAGACTGCCCCATCCTGATGATATTAAGACTGTTTCAGACAGTTGGGCTGCTTCGGAAACAGGAAATACAAACCTCAATCCAGTCAGAGTAGTGGTACAATTTCACAGGATGTTTTGTCATCGTTGTTAGTCATGCTTACCTCACAGTGGAACTATCCACACACAACCACACAACCTATAATAATAATCATGACAGCATTTGTTTCTGAGAGGAGCTTTCCAGTAGCGCAGAGAAAAATAATATAATCATGTTGAGTTGGTACACTACAACTGAATCAAATCACGTATAGTGTAAAGCATTTTGAACAGTGAATGCTAAGGCAACCAAAGCATAAAGGCAGTGGGGTATAAATACACCACTGATGGTGGCTAAGGACAGAGCTTAGCAGTAGAAACACATCCATGCATAACATTGAATAACATCAATATTTCTGTAAGAGTAGGACTGATTGCATCCTCTCCTGGTCTGGAACGAATCCAGAGGGTGCCTTGCTTCAGCTATGTTATTGGACAAACATGTATTGTACACACACACACACACGCACGCACGCAAACACACACACACACACACACACACACACACACACACACACACACACACACACACACACACACACACACACACACACACACACACACACACACACACACACACACACACACACACACACACACACACACACACACACACACACACACAGGGAGAGAGTAAGTGAGGATGAGAGAGAGAGGCAGAGAGAGAACGAGAGGAAGAGAGAGGAAGGGAGAGAGAGAGAGAGAGAGAGAGAGAACCTCTAAAATCTGCAAACAAAGAACCTGGGTCAAGGGCTTTAGCTTAATACACAAAGATACATGATTTTAGTTTGAAGAGCTTATTACTTCCTTATACATGTGATTATAATACATGAATACTATAAATCCATGCTATCGGTGGAGCTGAATGTATCATTAAGAAGGTATATGCCTGGGGGACACAGCCTAATAAATATGGCTGCTTGTTAATATGTAAAACGCTTAACTGAATAACAATCACTAGCTACGATTCATTGACCTTTGGGATAAAAATCTGAAAGTACAGCTCGTTACCATAGTATTTTTCAGTATATACAAATACCAGCTAGATTTGGAATGCAGTATATAGTAAATAATCACCATAAAACTATATGGTTGAGTCTCAGGACCCCTAGAAGGCTGTCTATTGGGAATGATCATGACAGACTGGTAGAGATTATTAGATGTAATTCTAACCACAGTGTACTGTGAGTCCACACCACCCATGGCTACAGTACAGCTGATGTAGAGGTTAGGCCAAAGAGGGCAAACTAAAGGAACTAAGGAGCCACTGTTTTCAGAGCTGGCTCTCATGTTTTCTATACAAACATAGTGAACTGTAATCCCAATCTACCTAATCTATGAAGGGATCTGGTAGAATACGTCATCTGACTGTCATCATCAACGGTCATTAACTGTCATTATCATGGAGCATCAACAGTAACTCCAACAGAAAAATATCCTACTAGAATAGAAGCCACTGAGCTGTCCACAAAGGAAAACGGGTACAATACAATACTTCATCATGCTTTTATATTTATTGGTTTGCAGCAGCAGCCTTCAAAACATGTTCAATAACACAGAGTGGTATGAATTTGGACAGCAATCATTTTCACCATAGAAACCCTCTGTCCTGTAGCTAGTGGAAAATCGGAATTAGAGGCGGGGGGGGCGTATGAAAGGGCTAACATACGCAGATTGATCACAACAAATTATAGCAATAGCACAAAGAAATGCATTTAAATGTTTCAATGTTTCAGGAAAAAAAAAAGTTTAATGTTTAATTTATATCTATAACATAATTGCATGCTATGAATGAATCCAACTTCTAGATCCATACATGACTCATCTACTTTAAACCACACAAATGTTCTGTCACATAACGTTGAAGTCGGAAGTTTACATACACCTTAGCCAAATACATTTAAACACAGTTTTTCACAATCCCTGAGATTTAATCCTAGTAAAAATGACCTGTTTTAGGTCAGCTAGGATCACCACTTTACAACTTTTAGAATGTGAAATGTCAGAATAATAGTATAATAATAACTGACATTTCACAACTTTAAGAATGTAATAGTATATAATAGTGGGTCAGAAGTTTACATACACTCAATTAGTATTTGGTAGCATTGCCTTTAAATTGTTTAACTTGGGTCAAACATTTCGGGTAGCCTTCCACAAGCTTCCCACAATAAGTTGGGTGAAGTTTCGCACATGCCTCCTGACATAGCTGGTGTAACTGAGTCAGGTTTGTAGGCCTCCTTGCCCGCACACACTTTTTCAGTTCTGCCCACAAATTTTCTATAGGATTGAGGTCAGGGCTTTGTGATGGCCACTCCAATACCTTAACTTTATTGTCCTCTCGCCATTTTGCCACAACTTTGGAAGTATGCTTGAGGTCATTGTCCATTTGGAAGACCCATTTGCGACCAAGCTTTAACTTGACTCATATCTTGATGCCATCTATTTGGTGAAGCACACCAGTCCCTCCTGCAGAAAAGCACCCCCACGACATGATGCTGCCACCCCTGTGCTTCACGGGTTGGGTTGTTGTTCTTCGGGTTGCAAGCCTCCCCCTTTTTCCTCCAGACATAACGATGGTCATTATGGCCAAACAGTTCTATTTATGTTTCATGTCCAGAGGACATTTCTCCAAAAAGAATAATCTTTGTCCCCTTGTGCAGTTGCAAACCGTAGTCTGGCTTTTTTTATGGCGGTTTTGGAGCAGTGGCTTCTTCCTTGCTGAGCGGCCTTTCAGGTTATGTCTATATAGGGCTCGTTTTGCTGTGAATATATATACTTTGGTACCTGTTTAATAATAATAATAATAATAATATATGCCATTTAGCAGACGCTTTTATCCAAAGCGACTTACAGTCATGTGTGCATACATTCTACGTATGGGTGGTCCCGGGAATCGAACCCACTACCCTGGCGTTACAAGCGCCATGCTCTACCAACTGAGCTACACAAGGTCCTTTGCTGTTGTTCTGGGATTGATTTGCACTTTTCACACCAAAGTATGTTAATCTCTAGGAGACAGAACACGTCTCCTTCCTGAGTAGTATGACGGCTGTGTGGTCCCATGGTGTTTATACTTGCGTATTATTGTTTGTACAGATGAACGTGGTACCTTCAGGCGTTTGGAAATTGCTCCCAACAATGAACCAGACATGTGGAGGTCTACAATTTTTTTTCTTTTTTTAATCATGTCAAGCAAAGAGGCATTGAGTTTGAAGGTAGGCCTTGAAATACATCCACAGGTACACCTCCAACTGACTCAAATGATGTCTATTAGCATATCAGAAGCTTCTAAAGCCATGACATAATTTTCTGGAATTTTCCAAGCTGTTTAAAGGCACAGTCAACTTAGTGTATGTAAACTTCTGACCCACTAGATTTGTGATACAGTGAATTATAAGTTAAATAATCTGTCTGTAAACAATTGTTGGAAAAATGACTTGTGTCATGCACAAAGTACATATCCTAACCAATGTAGAGTTTGTTAACAAGAAATTTTTGGAGCGGTTGAAAAACAAGTTCTAATGACTCAATCCTAAGTGTATGTAAACTTCTGACTTCAACTGTAGGTGCTGGAGAAAACCTTCCTGGACGGATGGATGACGGCACATTTATATAACCCAGTGTGTTTACCGGTGGTTTAGACCTAAAAATCCTCTCTGGCTGATACCTGCCAAACCGCCAATCTGTTTACATAAGACATACACACCATGAGAGACACACACACACACACAAACACACACTTTCATACACACACACACACACACACACACACACACACACACACACACACACACACACACACACACACACACACACACACACACACACACACACACACACACACACACACACACACACACACACACACACACACACACACACACACACACACACACACACGTGAGTGACACACAGACAGGAAATGACAGTGCCTGAACTAAAGTTATTGTGCACTGAAGGTGATGATCCCTGATAACATTTTATTGGTCACATATACATGGTAAGTAGATGTGTAGCGAAATGTGTAGCGAAATGACCCAGATTCCACAGCAAAACCTAATAAACACAATCTAGTAAAGGAATGGGTTAAGAATATATAAATATAAAATATATGGATGAGCAGTGACAGAGCGGCTAAGATTCAATAGATAGAGTAGTGTAGTATAGAGTATATAGATATGAGAGGGGGCAGCGTAGGTTACTAGCGTTGGACTAGTAACCAGAAGGTTGCGAGTTCAAACCCCCGAGCTGACAAGGTACAAATCTGTCGTTCTGCCCCTGAACAGGCAGTTAACCCACTGTTCCCAGGCCGTCATTGAAAATAAGAATGTGTTCTTAACTGACTTGCCTGGTTAAATAAAGGTTAAAAAAAAAAGATAAGTAATGTGAGATGTACACATTCTTAAAGTGCCATTATTAAAGTGAATAGTGTTCCGTTTATTAAAGTGGTTAATGATTTCAAGTCTGTAGGTAGGCATCCGCCTCTCTGTGGCAACAATCTGATGGCCTTGAGATAGAAGCTGTTTTTCAATCTCTCTGTCCCAGCTTTGATGTATCGGTACTGACCTCACCTTCTGGATGGAAGCGGGGTGAAGAGGAAGTGGCTCGGGTGGTTATTGTCCTTGATTATCTTTTTTGCCTTCTTTTTTTGCCCCTGGAGGGCAGGTAGTTTGCCCCTGGTAATGATTTGTGCAGACCGCACCAGGATCTGCGGAGTGGACATGTTGTTTCCTACCTTCACCACCTGGAAGAGGCCCGTCAGGAAGTCCAGGAACCAGTTGCACAGGGCGGGGTCAAGACCCAGGGACTCAAGCTTAATGATGAGTTTGGAGGGTACTATGGTGTTGAATGCTGAGCTGTAGTCAATGAACAGCATCCTTACATAGGTATTCCTCTTGTCCAGATGAGATAGGGCATTGTGCAGTGTGATGGCGATCGCATCGTCTGTGGACCTATTGGGGTGGTAAGAAATTGAAGTGGGTCTAGGGTGACAGGTATGGTGGACGTGATATGATCCTTGACTAGTCTCTCAAAGCATGTCATGATGACAGAAATTAGTGCTACAGGGCGATTGTCATTTAGTTCAGTTACCTTGCATTTTCTTGGGAACAGGAACAATGCTGACCACCTGGAAGCATGTCGGGACAGCAGACTGGGATAGGGATTGATTGAATATGTCCGTAAACACACCAGCCAGCTGGTCTGCGCATGCTCTGTGGATGCGGCTATGGATGCCGTCTAGGCCGGCAGCATTGCGAGGGTTAACACATTTAAATGTTTTACTCGCGTCGGCCACAGAGACGGAGGGCCCACAGTCTTTGGTAGCGGGTTGCGTCGTTGGCACTGTATTGTCCTCAAAGAAGTTGTTTAATTGGTCTGGAAGGAAGACGTTGAATTAATACTCCACATTGTCTTTATACTGACACTTTGCTTGTTTAATTGCGTTACGGAGGGAATAACTACACTGTTTGTTTTTGGCCATATTCCCAGTTGCCTTGCCAAGATTAAATGCGGTGGTAAGTGCTTTCAGTTCTACGCGAATGCTGCCATCAATCCACGGTTTTTGGTTAGGGAAGGTTTTAATCATCACAGCGGGTATAAACTCGCTCACCGAGTCAGCATATACGTGAATGCTGTTATCTGAGGATACACGGAACATATCCCAGTCCACGTGATCGAAGCAATCTTGAAGCGTGGAATCCGATTGGTCTGACCAGCATTGGATAGACCTAAGCACGGGCGTTTCCTGTTTTAGCTTCTGCCTACATGAGGGAAGCAACACGATGTAGTCGTGGCCAGATTTGGCAAAATTATGGCGGGGAAGGGCCTTGCATGCATCGTGGAAGCTAGAGTAGCAATGGCTGAGCG
>NC_060187.1:16126869-16236869 GCF_021184085.1 Oncorhynchus gorbuscha | reverse complement strand
GCTAAACTGTGTTTTCCTATATTGCACTTGTGATTTCATGAATATAAATATTTGTAGTAATATTTATTGAATGTAGCGGTCTTTGTACCCCTCCTCTCTCTGACTCCCAACCTTTCACCACCCACCCTGACCTCTCTCTATGTTCCTGTCAAGTTTATTTATGAGGTTCTATGTGAGCAATTCTCTAGCCGCAGCTTAAAGAGATACTCACACGTACAAACGCGCACGCGCGCGCATGCGCATGCACACACACACACACACACACACACACACACACACACACACACACACACACACACACACACACACACACACACACACACACACACACACACACACACACACACACACACACACACACACACACACACACACACACGCACGCACACACACACACACACACACACAAACACACACACACACACACAAGCTCTCTCTATATCTCAAAATTAAAAATTACTACGCAACAAAGTTAAAGCTGTGACCCGACCAAATGTGTGTACACTACACGATTTTGGCCCTGATTTAGCTATCCCAGACAAGCTTTTGAGATCAGAGACAAAATCCCCATGTCACCAACTCATTTAACATGAGTGTGCCAATTTGTAAGTCGCTCTGGATAAGAGCGTCTGCTAAATGACTTAAATGTAATGTAAATGTAGCGCTATGCTATTCAACGGTTGTTGATGACACTTATCCCGATAAGGGGATTGCAGCCATAACAAGTGAACAGGGTGTGAACAATGCTGAATGGGTGAAGGCAAAGGAAAGCTCTCCAGCAGGTACCAAACATTCAAAGGCGATTTTCACAAAAATGAGTTTACAAGATTATAAACTTTCTCAGCAAAATTACTTTCCCATTGCTCCTCAAAAATGCAGTGCCATTTTGTAGCTCTGAGTCTGTTTTTTTAGCCAATGTAAAAAACACTATTTCAAATTATGCTACATAAGACCGATATGAGCCTGTCAGGCACATTTGACCTCTCAGCTTCCCTATCAAAACTAAACAATTCAAACAGACAACCGATGGCAACAATGACAAAAATGTTGATGAAGAATGCAGAGCCTAAGAAATAAATTGAGAAACCTATTCAATCAAAAACATAGAGCCCCAGAAAACAATACACTAAAACAATACAGAAAAACACTATGGAAAAAGAAGGAACAGCACGTCAGAAATGAGCTCAATGTAATTGAAGAATCCATTGACTAAACCACTTCTGGGAAAATTGGAAAACTCTAAACAAATAACAACACGAAGAGTTATCTTTCCAAAACGGAGATGTATGGATAAAGCACTTCTCCAATCTTTTTGACCATACAGCAAAGAACAAACAGCAAAAATGTGTACATGTGTTATGCAGGTGAAGGAGGACCCAAACGCGACTTAACAGAAACAGAGTTTATTAATGCTCAAAACCGAATAACTGAAATCCTCTAGATAGTAGAGGGGAAAACAACTGGAGAAGCGGCCACAGACTGCAGGTCGCTTCGGGTAGGCGCAGGCCGTAGTCAACTGAGACACCTGCTCACACGCAGCGTCTGAAGAAGGCACAAAACACGACAGGACAGGGTGATACACAATCACGGCAAAAAACACGACAGGACAGGGCGAAACGCAATTACAGCATGGAATACAAAACAAGGAACCGATGGAACAGGAACGGATCACAAAGGAATAAATAGGGAGTCTAATCAGGGAAAGGATCGGGAACAGGTGTGGGAAGACTAAATGATGATTAGGGGAATAGGAACAGCTGGGAGCAGGAACGGAACGACAGAGAGAAGAGAGAGCGAGAGAGTGAAAGGGGGAGGGGGAGAGAGAGGGATAGAACCAAACAAGACCAGCAGAGGGAAACGAATAGCATGGGGAGCACAGGGACAAGACATGACAATAAATGACAAACATGACAGTACCCCCCACTCACCGAGCGCCTCCTGGCGCACTCGAGGAGGAATCCTGGCGGCAACGGAGGAAATCATCGATGAGCGAACGGTCCAGCACGTCCCGAGACGGAACCCAACTCCTTTCCTCAGGACCGTAACCCTCCCAATCCACTAGGTATTGGTGACCCCGTCCCCGAGAACGCATGTCCATAATCTTATGTACCTTGTAAATAGGTGCGCTCTCGACAAGGACGGGAGGGGGAGGGAAGACGAACGGGGGTGCGAAGAAAGGGCTTAACACAGGAGACATGGAAGACAGGATGGACGCGACGAAGATGTCGCGGAAGAAGCAGTCGCACAGCGACAGGATTGACGACCTGGGAGACACGGAACGGACCAATGAACCGCGGAGTCAACTTACGAGAAGCTGTCGTAAGAGGAAGGTTGCGAGTGGAAAGCCACACTCTCTGGCCGCAACAATACCTTGGACTCTTAATCCTGCGTTTATTGGCGGCTCTCACCGTCTGTGCCCTGTAACGGCAAAGTGCAGACCTCACCCTCCTCCAGGTGCGCTCACAACGTTGGACAAACGCTTGAGCGGAGGGAACGCTGGACTCGGCAAGCTGGGATGAGAACAGAGGAGGCTGGTAACCCAGACTACTCTGAAACGGAGATAACCCGGTAGCAGACGAAGGAAGCGAATTGTGAGCGTATTCTGCCCAGGGGAGCTGTTCTGCCCAAGACGCAGGGTTCCTGAAAGAAAGGCTGCGTAGTATGCGACCAATCGTCTGATTGGCCCTCTCTGCTTGACCGTTAGACTGGGGATGAAACCCGGAAGAGAGACTGACGGACGCACCAATCAAACGACAGAACTCCCTCCAAAACTGTGACGTGAATTGCGGACCTCTGTCTGAAACGGCGTCTAACGGGAGGCCATGAATTCTGAATACATTCTCAATAATGATTTGTGCCGTCTCCTTAGCGGAAGGAAGTTTAGCGAGGGGAATGAAATGTGCCGCCTTAGAGAACCTATCGACAACCGTCAGAATCACAGTCTTCCCCGCAGACAAAGGCAGACCGGTAATGAAGTCTAAGGCAATGTGAGACCATGGTCGGGAAGGAATGGGGAGCGGTCTGAGACGACCGGCAGGAGGAGAGTTACCCGACTTAGTCTGCGCGCAGTCCGAACAGGCAGCCACGAAACGGCGCGTGTCACGCTCCTGAGTCGGCCACCAAAAGCGCTGGCGAATAGACGCAAGAGTGCCTCGAACACCGGGATGACCCGCTAACTTGGCAGAGTGAGCCCACTGAAGAACAGCCAGACGAGTGGAAACAGGAACGAAAAGGAGGTTACTAGGACAAGCGCGCGGCGACGCAGTGTGCGTGAGTGCTTGCTTAACCTGTCTTTCAATTCCCCAGACTGTTAACCCGACAACACGCCCATAAGGAAGAATCCCCTCGGGATCAGTAGAAGCCACAGAAGAACTAAACAGACGGGATAAGGCATCAGGCTTGGTGTTCTTGCTACCCGGACGGTAAGAAATCACAAACTCGAAACGAGCGAAAAACAACGCCCAACGAGCTTGACGGGCATTAAGTCGTTTGGCAGAACGGATGTACTCAAGGTTCTTATGGTCTGTCCAAACGACAAAAGGGACGGTCGCCCCTCCAACCACTGTCGCCATTCGCCTAGGGCTAAGCGGATGGCGAGCAGTTCACGGTTACCCACATCATAGTTGCGCTCAGATGGCGACAGGCGATGAGAAAATAAGCGCAAGGATGAACCTTATCGTCAGACTGGAAGCGCTGGGATAGAATGGCTCCCACGCCTACCTCTGAAGCCCAACCTCGACAATGAATTGTCTAGTGACGTCAGGAGTAACGAGGATAGGAGCGGACGTAAAACGTTCTTTTAGAAGATCAAAAGCTCCCTGGGCGGAACCGGACCACTTAAAACACGTCTTGACAGAAGTAAGAGCTGTGAGAGGGGCAGCAACTTGACCGAAATTACGAATGAAACGCCGATAGAAATTAGCGAAACCTAAAAAGCGCTGCAACTCGACACGTGACCTTGGAACGGGCCAATCACTGACAGCTTGGACCTTAGCGGAATCCATCTGAATGCCTTCAGCGGAAATAACGGAACCGAGAAAAGTAACGGAGGAGACATGAAAAGAGCACTTCTCAGCCTTTACATAGAGACAATTCTCTAAAAGGCGCTGTAGAACACGTCGAACGTGCTGAACATGAATCTCGAGTGACGGAGAAAAATCAGGATATCGTCAAGATAGACAAAAACGAAAATGTTCAGCATGTCTCTCAGAACATCATTAACTAATGCCTGAAAAACAGCTGGCGCATTGGCGAGACCGAACGGCAGAACCCGGTACTCAAAATGCCCTAACGGAGTATTAAACGCCGTTTTCCACTCGTCCCCCTCTCTGATGCGCACGAGATGGTAAGCGTTACGAAGGTCCAACTTAGTAAAGCACCTGGCTCCCTGCAGAATCTCGAAGGCTGATGACATAAGGGGAAGCGGATAACGATTCTTAACCGTTATGTCATTCAGCCCTCGATAATCCACGCAGGGGCGCAGAGTACCGTCCTTCTTCTTAACAAAAAGAACCCCGCCCCGGCCGGAGAGGAAGAAGGCACTATGGTACCGGCGTCAAGAGACACAGACAAATAATCCTCGAGAGCCTTACGTTCGGGAGCCGACAGAGAGTATAGTCTACCTCGAGGAGGAGTGGTCCCCGGAAGGAGATCAATACTACAATCATACGACCGGTGAGGAGGAAGGGAGTTGGCTCGGGACCGACTGAAGACCGTGCGCAGATCATGATATTCCTCCGGCACTCCTGTCAAATCGCCAGGTTCCTCCTGAGAAGTAGGGACAGAAGAAACGGGAGGGATGGCAGACATTAAACACTTCACATGACAAGAAACGTTCCAGGATAGGATAGAATTACTAGACCAATTAATAGAAGGATTATGACATACTAGCCAGGGATGACCCAAAACAACAGGTGTAAACGGTGAACGGAAAATCAAAAAAGAAATAGTCTCACTGTGGTTACCAGATACTGTGAGGGTTAAAGGTAGTGTCTCAAATCTGATACTGGGAAGATGACTACCATCTAAGGCGAACATGGGCGTAGGCTTATCTAACTCTCTGAAAGGAATGTCATGTTTCCGAACCCATGCTTCGTCCATGAAACAACCCTCAGCCCCAGAGTCTATCAAGGCACTACATGTAGCGCCCGAACCGGTCCAGCGTAGGTGGACCGACAAAGTAGTACAGGACTTTGATGGAGAGACTTGAGTAGTTGCGCTCACCTGTAGCCCTCCGCTTACAGATGAGCTCTGGCTTTTACTGGACATGAATTAACGAAATGTCCAGCAACTCCACAATAGAGGCACAGGCGGTTGGTGATCCTCCGTTCCCTCTCCTTATTCGAGATGCGAATCCCTCCCAGCTGCATGGGCTCAGTCTCAAAGCCAGAGGGGGAGATGGCTGCGATGCGGAGCAGGGAAACACCGTTGATGCGAGCTCTCTTCCACGAGCCCGGTGACGAAGATCTACCCGTCGTTCTATGCGGATGGCGAGAGCAATCAAAGAGTCCACATCTGAAGGAACCTCCCGGGAGAGAATCTCATCCTTAACCATAGCGTGGAGTCCCTCCAGAAAACGAGCGAGCAGCGCCGGCTCGTTCCACTCACTAGAGGCAGCAAGAGTGCGAAACTCAATGGAATAATCCGTTATGGACCGTTCACCTTGGCATAAGGAAGCCAGGGCCCTAGAAGCCTCCCCACCAAAAACTGAACGGTCAAAAACCCGAATCATCTCCTCTTTAAAGTTCTGGAAATCGTTAGAGCAAACAGCCCTTGCCTCCCAGATAGCTGTGCCCCATTCTCGAGCCCGGCCAGTGAGGAGTGAGATGATGTAAGCAACCCGAGCTCTCTCTCTAGAGTATGTGTTGGGTTGGAGAGAGAACACAATCTCACACTGCGTGAGAAAGGAGCGGCACTCAGTGGGCTGCCCGGAGTAGCAAGGTGGGTTATTAACCCTAGGTTCTGGAGGCTCGGCAGGCCAGGAAGTAACAGGTGGCACGAGACGTAGACTCTGGAACTGTCCAGAGAGGTCGGAAACCTGAGCAGCCAGGTTTTCCACGGCCTGGCGAGCAGCGGACAATTCCTGCTCGTGTCTGCCGAGCATGGCTCCTTGGATCTCGACGGCAGTGTAACGAGCGTCAGAAGTCGCTGGGTCCATTCTTTGATCGGTTCCTTCTGTTATGCAGGTGAAGGAGGACCCAAACGCGACTTAACAGAAACAGAGTTTATTAATGCTCAAAACCGAATAACTGAAATCCTCTAGATAGTAGAGGGGAAAACAACTGGAGAAGCGGCCACAGACTGCAGGTCGCCGGGTAGGCGCAGGCCGTAGTCAACTGAGACACCTGCTCACACGCAGCGTCTGAAGAAGGCACAAAACACGACAGGACAGGGTGATACACAATCACGGCAAAAACACGACAGGACAGGGCGAAACGCAATTACAGCATGGAATACAAAACAAGGAACCGATGGAACAGGAACGGATCACAAAGGAATAAATAGGGAGTCTAATCAGGGGAAAGGATCGGGAACAGGTGTGGGAAGACTAAATGATGATTAGGGGAATAGGAACAGCTGGGAGCAGGAACGGAACGACAGAGAGAAGAGAGAGCGAGAGAGTGAAAGGGGGAAGGGGAGAGAGAGGGATAGAACCAAACAAGACCAGCAGAGGGAAACGAATAGCATGGGGAGCACAGGGACAAGACATGACAATAAATGACAAACATGACAACATGATCAAATACAAATCTTAGAATCAACTACTAAAGACTACCAGAACCCACTGAATTCTCAAATGACACTGAATAAACTACAAGACAAAATACAAACCCTCCAACCCAAAAAGGCCTGTGGTGTAGATGGTATCCTCAATGAAATGATAAACTATACAGACCACAAATTCCAATTGACTACACTTAAACTCTTTAACATCATCTTATGCTCGGGCATCTCTCAAATGTGTTTCTTTTTTTTGTCCTCAATGGTGTTGTCCCTCATCAACTACCCTCCTTAGAGTATTATAATATCCATCACAGACTGATGAGCTGAACACTTCCATCAACATTGCAATATGGATGGGTTTCTGCTTGGCTAACTTAAAGAGGCCCAGGAGAAATCAATCACAGAATTCATTGCTGCTTTTGGGAAATTATGAAATTACATTGAGCTTAAGTTGTGCAACTTCTTCATTTCTCCCCACCTTTTCTAGTCACATATGTCTGGGTGGTTCTACTCACCGAGAAGAAGACAGTTATTCTGGTGAAGAGGAAGTGGGGTGGAACCACAGTGAGAGGTTTATAAAGACCCCTATCCTGAAGAACATCACACAAAGACCCCACTAACCTCTCTACCCTCCCCTCACACCCCTCAAATGACAGGCAGACGGACAGACAGACGGACGGACGGACGGACGGACGGACGGACGGACGGACGGACGGACGGACGGACGGACGGACGGACGGACAGACAGACAGACAGACAGACAGACAGACAGACAGACAGACAGACAGACAGACAGACAGACAGACAGACAGACAGACAGACAGACAGACAGACAGACAGACAGACAGACAGACAGACAGAGACAGAGACAGAGACAGAGACAGTGCCAGAGACAGAGACAGAGACAGAGACAGAGACAGAGACAGAGACAGAGACAGAGACAGAGACAGAGGAAGAATGAGAGAAGGAATAATTGTAGCAATCACTTGTTCTAGACTCCCGCTGCCTCGAAATGGGAGTGAAGAAAGAAGAAAAATTCAAGTGATATTTTCCATTATGTTTTGAGACGCACACAGAATCTCCATTCTGTTTCCATCTCTTCTCTAATGGTAGCCACACCACGTAGAGGATGCTGACAGTCTGATAGACAGCTGCGCACACACAAACACACACATGGGCGCACACACACACACAGCTATGTGACATTTTGCGTGGTAATCAACGGGAGGTTGTAGCCATTGTTGCTCTCAGTTAGGGCTTTGATGTCATGGATCAAGTTATTTTGTCAGTCAAATGACCACGGTCACCATTATAATCGTTGGAATAGCAAAAAGATGACCCTCCGCTCAGCTTCTGACTGTTCGAGTGTGTCCTGTTTTTGGTAAGCCATTGGGTGCATGTATTTCATGATCCTCATTTGAGACAACACCATGTTGAAACAAGGAGAAACAAAGTTTCATAATTTGTAAAAAACTCCATGTTACCACGGAAACAGACTCAACCACACATGGCTGCAGCCATGATATTGCGCTGTTTGTTCCACAACAAAAGTTCTAGAACTGGCTTGTTTTGTCTCCTGTCATCTCTCTGTATATTGGCTGTTAGATTTGAACCAGTCTTGCTTTACTATTTGGGTAGTTTGTCAAATTTAAAAAATGAAGTACATACAAACAAATAAAAACAGTCATAAAGGAGGTTATTTATTTTCGCGACGTTCATCATCATCAACAGGTGCAGTGGGTGGGGCTACATGATTACCCAATTAGCATGCCAGCCCTACAATGAGTGATCAATATCATTGATTATTTGTCAATTACATAATGAAGCTGGAGCAGGTTATTGATGAGGACTACAAGGCCTGCCAGATTCCATTCAGATTACACCCATTTGGGGGCACACCCTGTGAATGACATACAACAGGATGAAGGAACAAAATGAGTGTCTAGTCTGGTAGGGAGATGGAACAGAATGAGTGTCTAGTCTGTTAGGGAAATGGAACAGAATGAGTGTCTAGTCTGTTAGGGAGATGGAACAGAATGAGTGTCTAGTCTGTTAGGGAAATGGAACAGAATGAGTGTCTAGTCTGTTAGGGAGATGGAACAGAATGAGTGTCTAGTCTGTTAGGGAGATGGAACAGAATGAGTGTCTAGTCTGTTAGGGAGATGGAACAGAATGAGTGTCTAGTCTGTTAGGGAGATGGAACAGAATGAGTGTCTAGTCTGTTAGGGAGATGGAACAGAATGAGTGTCTAGTCTGTTAGGGAGATGGAACAGAATGAGTGTCTAGTCTGTTAGGGAGATGGAACAGAATGAGTGTCTAGTCTGTTAGGGAGATGGAACAGAATGAGTGTCTAGTCTGTTAGGGAGATGGAACAGAATGAGTGTCTAGTCTGTTAGGGAGATGGAACAGAATGAGTGTTTAGTCTGTTAGGGAGATGGAACAGAATGAGTTTCTGTTCTGTTAGGGAGATGGAACAGAATGAGTGTCTAGTCTGTTAGGGAGATGGAACAGAATGAGTGTCTAGTCTGTTAGGGAGATGGAACAGAATGAGTGTCTAGTATGTTAGAGAGATGGAACAGAATGAGTGTCTAGTCTGTTAGGGAGATGCAACAGAATGAGTGTCTAGTCTGTTAGGGAGATGGAACAGAATGAGTGTCTAGTCTGTTAGGGAGATGGAACAGAATGAGTGTCTAGTCTGTTAGGGAGATGGAACAGAATGAGTGTCTAGTCTGTTAGGGAGATGGAACAGAATGAGTGTCTAGTCTGTTAGGGAGATGGAACAGAATGAGTGTTTAGTCTGTTAGGGAGATGGAACAGAATGAGTTTCTGTTCTGTTAGGGAGATGGAACAGAATGAGTGTCTAGTCTGTTAGGGAGATGGAACAGAATGAGTGTCTAGTCTGTTAGGGAGATGGAACAGAATGAGTGTCTAGTATGTTAGAGAGATGGAACAGAATGAGTGTCTAGTCTGTTAGGGAGATGCAACAGAATGAGTGTCTAGTCTGTTAGGGAGATGGAACAGAATGAGTGTCTAGTCTGTTAGGGAGATGGAAAATAATGAGTGTCTAGTCTGTTAGGGAGATGGAACAGAATGAGTGTCTAGTCTGTTAGGGAGATGGAACAGAATGAGTGTCTAGTCTGTTAGGGAGATGGAACAGAATGAGTGTCTAGTCTGTTAGGGAGATGGAACAGAATGAGTGTTTAGTCTGTTAGGGAGATGGAACAGAATGAGTTTCTGTTCTGTTAGGGAGATGGAACAGAATGAGTGTCTAGTCTGTTAGGGAGATGGAACAGAATGAGTGTCTAGTATGTTAGGGAGATGGAACAGAATGAGTGTCTAGTATGTTAGGGATATGGAACAGAATGAGTGTCTAGTCTGTTAGGGAGATGGAAAAGAATGAGTGTCTTGTCTGTTAGGGAGATGCAACAGAATGAGTGTCTAGTCTGTTAGGGATATGGAACAGAATGAATGTCTAGTCTGTTAGGGAGATGGAAAAGAATGAGTGTCTTGTCTGTTAGGGAGATGCAACAGAATGAGTGTCTAGTCTGTTAGGGATATGGAACAGAATGAGTGTCTAGTCTGTTAGGGAGATGGAAAAGAATGAGTGTCTTGTCTGTTAGGGAGATGCAACAGAATGAGTGTCTAGTCTGTTAGGGAGATGGAACAGAATGAGTGTCTATTCTTGTAAGGAGATGGAGATGAGCTTTGAGAGAGAGTTTCTGAGATGGTAGACTAGACATAAATAGGGAGATGCTCTGTTCTATGCTCTATTTCATGCTCCTGTCCTTGATTCTCTCTCTCTGCCTCAGTCTCTCCTTCTCTTCATTGTGCTCTACACTTTAAAAAATATATTTCTCTGATACCTTGTTGCTTTCTGTCAGACAGGCAGCTGGACAGACAGGTAGACAGACAGGCAGACAGACAGAAAATTACAGTGACAAGCAGCAATGGTAAAAACAGGACCAGTGGGGGCTAAGGAAAACAGGAGCAGCGGGTGGCTAAGGAAAACAGGAGCAGTGGGTGGGGCTAAATAAAACAGGAGCAGTGGATGGGGCTAAAGAAAACAGGAGCAGTGGGGGGGGGCTAAAGAAAACAGGAGCAGTGGAGGGGGCTAAAGAAAACAGGAGCAGTGGAGGGGGCTAAAGAAAACAGGAGCAGTTGAGGGGCTAAAGAAAACAGGAGCATTGGAGGGGCTAAAGAAAACAGGAGCAGTGGAGGGGCTAAAGAAAACAGGAGCAGTGGAGGGGCTAAAGAAAACAGGAGCAGTGGGGGGCTAAAGAAAACAGGAGCAGTGGAGGGGCTAAAGAAAACAGGAGCAGTGGGGGGCTAAAGAAAACAGGAGCAGTGGAGGGGGCTAAAGAAAACAGGAGCAGTGGAGGGGGCTAAAGAAAACAGGAGCAGTGGAGGGGCTAAGGAAAACAGGAGCAGTGGAGGGGGCTAAAGACAACAGGAGCAGTGGAGGGGCTAAAGAAAACAGGAGCAGTGGAGGGGGCTAAAGACAACAGGAGCAGTGGAGGGAGCTAAAGACAACAGGAGCAGTGGAGGGGCTAAAGAAAACAGGAGCAGTGGAGGGGGCTAAAGACAACAGGAGCAGTGGGTGGGGCTAAAGAAAACAGGAGCAGTGGAGGGGGCTAAAGACAACAGGAGCAGTGGAGGGGCTAAAGACAACAGGAGCAGTGGAGGGGCTAAAGAAAACAGGAGCAGTGGAGGGGCTAAAGAAAACAGGAGCAGTGGAGGGGCTAAAGAAAACAGGAGCAGTGGAGGGGGCTAAAGAAAACAGGAGCAGTGGAGGGGGCTAAATAAAACAGGAGCAGTGGAGGGGGCTAAATAAAACAGGAGCAGTGGAGGGGGCTAAATAAAACAGGAGCAGTGGGTGGGGCTAAATAAAACAGGAGCAGTGGAGGGGCTAAAGAAAACAGGAGCAGTGGAGGGGGCTAAATAAAACAGGAGCAGTGGAGGGGGCTAAATAAAACAGGAGCAGTGGAGGGGCTAAAGAAAACAGGAGCAGTGGAGGGGGCTAAATAAACAGGAGCAGTGGAGGGGCTAAAGAAAACAGGAGCAGTGGAGGGGCTAAATAAAACAGGAGCAGTGGAGGGGGCTAAATAAAACAGGAGCAGTGGAGGGGCTAAAGAAAACAGGAGCAGTGGAGGGGGCTAAATAAAACAGGAGCAGTGGAGGGGCTAAAGAAAACAGGAGCAGTGGAGGGGCTAAATAAAACAGGAGCAGTGGAGGGGCTAAATAAAACAGGAGCAGTGGAGGGGGCTAAATAAAACAGGAGCAGTGGAGGGGGCTAAATAAAACAGGAGCAGTGGAGGGGGCTAAATAAAACAGGAGCAGTGGGTGGGGCTAAATAAAACAGGAGCAGTGGCGGGGGCTAAATAAAACAGGAGCAGTGGAGGGGCTAAATAAAACAGGAGCAGTGGAGGGGGCTAAATAAAACAGGAGCAGTGGGTGGGGCTAAATAAAACAGGAGCAGTGGCGGGGGCTAAAGAAAACAGGAGCAGTGGAGGGGGCTAAAGAAAACAGGAGCAGTGGAGGGGGCTAAAGAAAACAGGAGCAGTGGGTGGGGCTAAAGAAAACAGGAGCAGTGGAGGGGCTAAAGAAAACAGGAGCAGTGGAGGGGGCTAAATAAAACAGGAGCAGTGGAGGGGGCTAAAGAAAACAGGAGCAGTGGAGGGGCTAAGGAAAACAGGAGCAGTGGAGGGGGCTAAAGAAAACAGGAGCAGTGGAGGGGCTAAAGAAAACAGGAGCAGTGGAGGGGGCTAAAGACAACAGGAGCAGTGGAGGGGGCTAAAGACAACAGGAGCAGTGGAGGGGGCTAAAGAAAACAGGAGCAGTGGCGGGGCTAAAGACAACAGGAGCAGTGGGGGAGGCTAAAGAAAACAGGAGCAGTGGCGGGGGCTAAAGACAACAGGAGCAGTGGGTGGCTAAGGAAAACAGGAGCAGTGGGAGGGGCTAAAGAAAACAGGAGCAGTTGAGGGGCTAAATAAAACAGGAGCAGTGGGGGGGCTAAAGAAAACAGGAGCAGTTGAGGGGCTAAAGAAAACAGGAGCAGTGGAGGGGGCTAAAGAAAACAGGAGCAGTTGAGGGGCTAAAGAAAACAGGAGCAGTGGAGGGGCTAAAGAAAACAGGAGCAGTTGAGGGGCTAAAGAAAACAGGAGCAGTTGAGGGGCTAAAGAAAACAGGAGCAGTGGAGGGGCTAAAGAAAACAGGAGCCGTGGAGGGGGCTAAAGAAAACAGGAGCAGTGGAGGGGGCTAAAGAAAACAGGAGCAGTGGAGGGGCTAAAGAAAACAGGAGCAGTGGGTGGGGCTAAAGAAAACAGGAGAAAACAGGAGCAGTAAGGGGAGGGGCTAAAGAAAACAGGAGAATGTCCTCAATAGAACACCACCTGTCATCTCCCTCATCTCCTCAATAGAACACCACCTGTCATCTCCCTCATCTTCTCAATAGAACACCACCTGTCATCTCCCTCATCTCCTCAATACAACACCACCTGTCATCTCCCTCATCTTCTCAATAGAACACCACCTGTCATCTCCCTCATCTCCTCAATACAACACCACCTGTCATCTCCCTCATCTCCTCAATAGAACACCACCTGTCATCTCCCTCATCTCCTCAATAGAACACCACCTGTCATCTCCCTCATCTCCTCAATAGAACACCACCTGTCATCTCCCTCATCTCCCTCAATACAACACCACCTGTCATCTCCCTCATCTACCTCAATACAACACCACCTGTCATCTCCCTCATCTTCCTCAATACAACACCACCAGGTCAGGAGCCCTCTGGGTGTGACACTATAATCATAACACAGATACTTTGAGCGGAGGAGAAAACGTGACGTTATAACTATGACTACTGTTCCCTGAAGAAGGGAAACAAGGTTCAACATACTATGGAGGAGTCGAAAACCTGCGACTTCGGTTGAAGGATCAAAGCCAATTAAATCTGCGCCTCGCTGGAAACCCCTCCTTCCTCAGGTGATAATCGTGAGGCTCGAATCCATTCCTTAAATGTATATCGCTCTTCACCGAGCCCGAGAATGGGCGGCGTGGAGCCAAACAGGTCTTGTACCTTGTTTCCCTCCCTCAGGGAACAGTAGTTATAGTCATAAATTTACGTTCTCTTTCAGTCATTCAACTTCAGCACAACATACTATGAGGAAATATAATCACGCCCCAAGCCAACCCCAACGGATACTAAATGAAAGCCCATGGCAGACCACCCAGACCTGAACGGGGCACAAGGCGCGCTGCCTAGTGACTTTCCTCTGTCCCAGCCGTCAGTAAACTGTGGGCTATACTGAAATCAGTGACATCCAAGTGATAAAACCCCACAAAAGTGATGCCCAACTCACCGCAGCACAAATATAAACCTTACAGTGAACCTTACCTTTAACATTAGAAACTCCAAGATGGTCAATCTGACCGTTTTCAATTTTGTAATTTCAATAAAAACCTAGAACCCACCCACCCTGACTTTTCCTAAATATGTGTATTTTACACTCGAACGTCTAGCAGTACTTTCTGACAAATATCAAAATAGACAAAAACTTTTTGAGCATTTCATCCTCAAAGTGCCATGATGGTTGACCATATGCATATTTAACAGTAGGATAGCTGGACCTTGAGGTGTACCAATAGCCACCAGTACAATACAGTGCATTCGGAAAGGATTCAGACCTCTTCACTTTTTTCACATTTTGTTACGTTACAGCCTTATTGTAAAATAGATTAAATAGTTTTTATTATCTGACTTGGAGTAGGCTACACAGTGAGAGCATGCGTCATTTACAATGACAAGACCAAGAGAAATGGATGCACATGCTGCGTTAGCATTGCTACACGATCTGAATGAAAACGGCTCAGATGGCAGGGAAGTAATGAAGCATGACATCTCTGATGATTATTATTCTGATTCATGCTGAATGGCTTTCCGTATCGGGCAGCAGGTGAGCAAGTGTCAGATAATGTTTGGCACGGATCAGATGACACGGCTGTACTAGGTGAAAGGAGCAACTCGCCCCTGGCCTGTTGCTGTGGTCCACAAAATGCTTGACTTGGCTGCTATCAACTCACACGTGTTGTTCAGGAAGTGTATGAACATCACCCATAAGCAGAAGAGACTTCATCATCAGTCTGGCACATGGGCTACGTGACAGACATGTGAGGGCCAAGGCAGTAGCAAAGATTCCATGCAAGCCAACTGCGAACAGCTCCCGGGGAGGAGAAACTGCCTGATGGGCAGATGTACTCAAAAAAGAACCCGGATAACAGTTTCAGATGGAAGGGACTTGTTTGTGGGAAGTGTTGAAATCAAGTGAAAGTGACAAATATTTGGTGGCTGTTAGGACAAGGGATAACAGCTAAATGAGATCCAACTGTAGCGTGAAGACGCACGCTATACTGTAAGCACAAGTGAGGTTGCAAATAATGTGAAAAATAACTGAATTCTATACTATTTTGACCGCTGTCATATGCACACTTACATTTGAAGTCGGAAGTTTACATACAGTTTACATACACCTTCGCCAAATATATTTAAATTCAGTTTCTGACATTTAATCCTAGTAAACATTCCATATGATCACCACTTTATTTTAAGAATGTGAAATGTCAGAGTAATAGTGGAGAGAAGGATTTATTTCAGCTTTTATTTCTTTCATCACATTCTCAGTTTACATACACTCAATTAGTATTTGGTAGCATTGCCTTTAAATTGTTTAACTTGGGTCAACCATTTCGGGTAGACTTCCACAAGCTTCCCACAATAAGTTGGGTGAATTTTGGCCCATTCCTCTGGACATAGCTAGTGTAACTGAGTCAGGTTCGTAAGCCTCCTTGCTTGCACACACCTTTTCAGTTCTGCACACAAATTTTCCACTGGATTGAGGTCAGGGCTTTGTGACGGCCTCTCCAATACCTTGACTTTGTGGTCCTTAAGCCATTTTGCCACAACTTTGAAAGTATGCTTGGGGTCATTGTCCATTTGGAAGAACCATTTGCGACCAAGCTTTAACTTCCTGACTGATGTCTTGAGATGTTGTATCAATATATCCATATAATTTTCCACCCACATGATGTCATCTATTTTGTGAAGTGCACCAGTCCCTTCTGCAGCAAAGCACCCCCACAACATGATGCAGCCATCCCCGTGCTTCACAGTAGGGATGGTGTTCTTCGGCTTGCAAGCTTCCCCCTTTTTCCTCTAAACATAATGTTGGTCATTATTGCCAAACAGTTCTATTTTTGTTTCATCAAAAAAGTACGATCTTCGTCCCCATGTGCAGTTGCAAACCTTTTTTATGGTGGTTTTGGAACAGTGGCCTCTTCCTTGCTGAGCGGCCTTTCAGGTTATGTTGATATAGGTCTCATTTTACTGTGGATATAGATACTTTGGTACCTGTTTCCTCCAGCATCTTCACAAGATCATTTGCTGATGTTCTGGGATTGATTTGCACTTTTTGCACCAAAGTACGTTAATCTCTAGGAGACAGATCGCATCTCCTTCCTGAGCGGTATGACGGCTACGTGGTCCCATGGTGTTTATACTTGCGTACTATTGTTTGTACAGATTAACGTGGTACCTACAGGCCTTTGGAAATTGCTCCCAAGGATGAACCAGACTTGTGGAGGTCCACCATTTTTCGTTTGATTTTCCCATGAAGTCAAGCAAAGAGGCACCGAGTTTGAAGGTAGGCCTTGAAATACATCCACAAGTACACCTCCAATTGAGTCAAATAGCCTATCAGAAGCTTCTAAAGCCATGACATAATTTTCTGGAATTCTCCAAGCTGTTCAAAGGCACAGTCAACTTAACTTCTTCGAGATAGGGGGCGATCTTTTAATTTTTGGATAAAAAAAACGTTCCCGTTTTAAACAAGATATTTTGTCACGAAAAGATGCTCGACTATGCATGTAATTGACAGCTTTGGAAAGAAAAAACTCTGACGTTCACAAAACTGCAAAGATATTATCTGTGAGTGCCCCAGAACTAATGGTACAGGCGAAACCAAGATGAAATTTCATTCAGGAAATGGTCCAGATTTTGAATGCCCTGTGTTCCAATGTCTCCTTATATGGCTGTGAATGCGCCAGGAATGAGCCTGAACTTTCTGTCATTTCCCCAAGGTGTCTGCAGCATTGTGACGTATTTGTAGGCATATCATTGGAAGATTGACCATAAGAGTCTACATTTACCAGGTGTCCGGTGTCCTCCGTCGAAATTATTGCGTAATCTCCAGGTCCATGCGCGTTCCATTTTCTTCAGAGGAGAAAGTCAACTGCCACAAACGATTTATCATCATTAGATATGTGAAAAACACCTTGAGGATTTATTCTAAACAAGGTTTGCCATGTTTCTGTCGATATTATGGAGTTAATTTGGAAAAAAGTTTGCGTTGTAATGACTTAATTTTCGAGCGATTTGTCCTGCACAAATAATCTTTTTGGAAAACCTGAACATTTGCTATCTAACTGAGAGTCTCCTCATTGAAAACATCTGAAGTTCTTCAAAGGTAAATTATTTTATTTGAATGCTTTATTTGTTTTTGTGAAAATGTTGCATGCTGAATGCTAGGCTTAATGGTATGCTAGCTATCAATACTCTTACACAAATGCTTGTTTAGCTATGGTTCAAAAGCATATTTTGAAAATCTGAGATGACAGTGTTGTTAACAAAAGGCTAAGCTTGAGAGCTAATATATTTATTTCATTTCATTTGCGATTTTCATGAATAGTTAACGTTGCGTTATAGTAATGAGCTTGAGGCTATAATTACACTCCTGGATACAGGTTTTTTTCGTAGCCAAACGTGATGAACAAAACAGAGCGATTTCTCCTACACAAATAATATTTTAGGAAAAACTGAACATTTGCTATCTAACTGAGAGTCTCCTCATTGAAAACATCTGAAGTTCTTCAAAGGTAAATTATTTTATTTGAAAGCTTTTCTTGTTTTTGTGAAAATGTTGCATGCTGAATGCTAGGCTTAATGCTATGCTAGCTATCAATACTCTTATACAAATGCTTTGCTATGGTTCAAAAGCATATTTTGAAAATCTGAGTTGACAGTGTTGTTAACAAAAGGCTAAGCTTGAGAGCTAATATATTTATTTCATTTCATTTGCGATTTGCATGAATAGTTAACGTTGCGTTATAGTAATGAGCTTGAGGCTATAAATAGGATCCCAGATACGGGATTGCTCGTCGCAACAGGTTAATGTATGTGAACTTCTGACCCACTGGAATTGTGATACAGTGAATTATAAGTGAAATAATCTGTCTGTAAACAATTGTTGGAAAAATGACTTGTGTCCTAAACGACTTACCAAAACTATAGTTTGTTAACAAGAAATTTGTGGAGTGCTTGAAAAATGAGTTTTAATGACTCCAACCAGTGTATGTAAACTTCCGACTGTATATTCATTATAAGGCCATTGTCACGGATCCCTCTGGAACTGTGTCATTACACACACCTATTCCCTTCGATTAGTAATTGTATAAGTGTGCCCTTTGTTTCCCGTTGTTCGGTCGATTATTGTTCCCATGTCCGTTGGTCGTGTGAGTGCCTGTGCTGTGTTTTGGCTGTCGTGCAGCTTGTGTTGCGCAGATGATTACCGGTCTCGTCCCGTGTAGAATCTTTTTGTGCGTGTATGTTACGGGTCTCGCCTCGTGTAGAATCGTTTTGTGCGTGTATGTTACGGGTCTCGACCCGTGTAGAATCATTTTGTGCGTGTATGTTACGGGTCTCGCCCCGTGTAGAATCGTTTTGTGCGTGTATGTTACGGGTCTCGACCCGTGTAGAATCATTTTGTGCGTGTATGTTACGGGTCTCGACCCGTGTAGAATCATTTTGTGTGTGTATGTTACGGGTCTCGCCCCTAGAAACGTCTGCAGCAGCCGGCCTCACCCTACGAGACTCTGAAGTTAAATGTCTACTGTTTGCTGATGATCTGGAGCTTCTGTCCCCAACCAATGAGAGCCTACAGCAGCACCTAGATCTTCTGCACAGATCATGTCAGCCTTGTGCCCTGACAGTGAATCTCAGTACGACAAAAATAATGGTGTTCTAAAAATGTCCAGTTGTCAGGACCACAAATAAAATTGTAATCTAGAGAGCATTGCCCTAGAACACACAAAAACGATACCTACCTCAGTCTAAACATCAGCACCACAGGTAAGTTCCAAAAAGCTGTGAACGATTTGAGAGACAAAACAAGAAGGGGATTTTACGCCATCAAAAGGAACATAAAATTCTACATCCCAATTAGGATCTGGCTAGAAATACTTGAATCAGTGATAGAATTCATTGCCCTTTATCATTGTGAGGTCAGGTTTCCGATTACCAACATCAAAATGAGACTCTGCATACAGAATTCTGCAAAAACATCCTCCGTGTACAAGATAAAGCACCAAATAATGCATGCAGAGCAGAATTAGGACAAAACCCATTAACGAAAAGAGCCATTCAATTCTACAACCACCTAAAAGGAAGCAATTCCCAAAACTTCCATAACAAAGCCTTCACCTACAGAAAGATACATCTAGAGAAAAGTCCCCTCAGCAAGCTGATACTGGTACAAACATACTCCACAGAGCCCCAGGATATGAACACAATTAGACCAAAACATATCATGAGAAAACAAAAATAATATTGGAAAGAACTAACCAGAAAACTGTGCAAAATGGAATCTATTTGGCCCTAAACTGAGAGTACACAGTGGCAGAATACCTGACCACTGTGACTGACACAAAATGAAGGAATGCTTTGACTATGTACAGACTCAGTGAGCATAACCTTGCTATTGAGAGAGGTCACTGTAGGCAGACCTGGCTCTCGAAAAAAGACAGGCTATGTGAACACTGGTGACAAAATAAGATGGAAACTGAGCTGCACTACCTAACCTCCTGCCAAATGTATGACCATATTAGAGACACATAATTTCCTCAGATTACACAGACCCACAAAGAATTTGAAGAAATCCAATATGCATAAGGTGAAATGCCACAGTGTGACGTCACAGCAGCAAGATTCGTGACCTGTTGCCACAAGAATTTTATTTAACTTGGCAAGTCAGTTAAGAACAAATTCTTAGTTACAATGACAGCCTATGAACAGCAGGTTAACTGCACTGTTCAGGGGCAGAACTAGATGTGTTTTACCTTGTCAGCACGGGGATATGATCTAGCAACCTTTTGGTTACTGGCCCAACACTCTAACCACTAGTATACCTGCCACCCCAAAGACAAGGGAAACCAGTGAAGAACAAACACCATTCTAAATACAACCCAAATTTATGTTTATTTATTTTCCTTTTTGTAATTCAACTATCTGCACATTGTTACAACACTGTAGATTGCCATAATATAATTTGGAATGTTTACTGTTAATTTCTGATAGTTAATTTCAGTTTTATTCATTATCTATTTCACTAGTTTTGTCAATGCAGACATATGTTTCCCATGCCAAGAAACACCACTGAATTGAGAGAGAGAGAGAGAGAGAGAGAGACAATCCAGAGACAGTTCAATATGATCGTAAATTAATTGTGTAAAAGTCAGACCACCCACCTCATCAGACCGCATCTGTTCAATTAACCGCTATTGTGACAGGCTCATAGTGCTACCAGTCTCTGGCCACCGCTGCAAACAATGAATGGAAAGCAACAGGTTGAAAACAGAGCTTTGAAACCTCAAGTGGCATATAAACTCTTACATTCATCTGCCATCCATTAATCAACAGGAGGGCCTCCAGCCATTTATTCTTTCATTTATCTATCCGTCTCCACTGTCATTAACCATTCATGTAATCACATACATGATTGCACCTTCAGTACACAGGCCTACATATATTGAAAGTCACGATGCAGTCTGCATCTCCCCCCGCCCCATTACATCCTGTTTATTGAGCAGGACCAGAAACAGAACCCTCCATCTCTTCTTTAGCTCTAGACCTATATTCATCTGTCAAACGCCCAGCCAGCAACACATCACCGTCACTGGAGAGCTTACGAGGGCTTTTTGAGGCCTGATCACTAGAAGCATATGGCTAACGCTGGCCCTGCTCCATTCCTACTCCCTCCCTGACCCGAAGACCAAACGTAATGCATGAAATGTATGGATCAACACATAGAGAGGGGGGAATAGAGGGAGAAATAGGCAGAGATGGAGGGGAGTGGCCCCTCCCCCCATTTTTACGCTGCTGCTCCTCTTTGTTTATTATCTATGCACTTTACCTCTACCTACATGTACCTCTTTACCTCTACCATTAAAAAGTTTGTGTTCACTTAGAAATGTCCTTGTTTTTGAAAGAAAAGCACATTTCTTGTTGATTAAAATAACATCAAATTGATCAGAAATACAGTGAAGAGGCGACTCCGGTATACTGGCCTTCTAGGCAGAGTTCCTCTGTCCAGTGTCTGTATTCTTTTGCCCATCTTAATATTTTATTTTTATTGGCCAGTCTGAGATATGGCTTTTTCTTTGCAACCCGGAGTCGCCTCTTCACTGTTGACATTGAGACTGGAGTTTTGCGGGTACTATTTAATGAAGCTGCCAGTTGAGGACTTGTGAGGCATCTGTTTCACAGACTAGACACTTGAATGTACTTGTCCTCTTGCTCAGCTGTGCACCAGGGCTCCCATTCGTCTATTTTTTTCTGGTTTGAGACAGTTTGCGCTGTTCTGTGTAGGGAGTAGTACACAACGTTGTACAAGATCTTCAGTTTCTTGGCAATTTCTTGCTTGGGATAGCATTCATTTCTCAGAACAAGAATAGATTGACGAGTTTCAGAAGAAAGTTCTTTGTTTCTGGCCATTTTGTGCCTGTAATTGAACCCACAAATGCTGATGCTCCAGATACTCAACTAGTCCTAAAGAAGGACAGTTGTATTGCTTCTTTAATCAGGACAACCGTTTTCAGCTGTGCTAACATAATTGCAAAAGGGTTTTCTAATGATAAATTAGCCTTTTAAAATTATAAACTTGGATTAGCTAACACAACATGCCATTGGAACACAGGAGTGATGATTGCTGATAATGGGCCTATGTAGATATTCCATAAAATAATCTGCCGTTTCCAGCTGTATTTCTGATCAATTTGATGTCATTTTAATAGACAAAAAAAATGTTTTTCTTCATAAAACAAGGACGTTTCTAAGTAATCCCAAATTTTGGAATGGTAGTGTACATTTTACCTAAATTACATTGACTAACTTGTTCCTCCGCACATTGACTCTGTACCGATACTCTTCTGCCTGCGGCTATGGAACCCTGACTTGTTTCACTGGACGTGTTACCTTGTCCCAGACCTGCTGTTTCAACTCTCTCTCTCTCTACTGCACATGCTATTTCGACCTCTAAATGCCAAGTGACATTTACTCCAGATGTACTGGCCTGTTGCCCCCTCTACAACCCCTGTGATTATTATTTGACAGTGCTGGTCATCTATGAATATTTGAACATCTTTTTGAGAACAATCTGGCCTTATTGGCCATGTACTGTTATAATCTCCACCCGGCACAGCCAGAAGGGGACTGGCCACCCCTCAGAGCCTTGTTCCTCTCTAGGTTTCTTCCTAGGTTCCTGCCTTTCTAGGGAGTTTTTCCTAGCCACCATGCTTCTACACCTGCATTGCTTGCTGTTTGGGGTTTTAGGCTGGGTTTCTGTACAGCACTTTGTGACATCTGCTAATGTAAAAGGGCTTTATAAATACATTTGACTGATTGATTGATATAGCCTTGCTTCTGTTGTTTTATTGTTGGTATTTAATTATTTATTATTGTTCTATTATTTATTTACTTAGGTTTATTTAGCAAATACTTTCTTAACACTTATTTTTTTCTTAAAACTGCATTGTTGGTTAAGGGCTTGTATGTAAGCATTTCACTGTAAGGTCTACTACACCTGTTGTATTCAGCGCGTGTGACAGATAACATTTGATTTGATTTTGATTTGATATGTTGTTTGTGCTGACCAACATAATTACAGCAACACTGTTGTAGATGGTGAGCCCTGGTGACAGTAACAATGTGTTGTCCAATAACAGAGGAAAGCCCTCTAGAGGGCTTCTATCCATCCCTTTATTGCAGAGAATGCTTAGTCCTCATATTGGTGTGCCAAGCCATCTCTAATCAAACCCAACAGAAACAAGCGTCTAAACCTAAAATATTTATTTAGTTAAAACATAATCCAATGAAGCGTAGTTTGGTGGGACCCGTGACTAGACCTTCTCCTCCCAAACTTCCCTCGACAAACAACACCACAGACATCCCTCCAGTTGTGATTGCGGATCACGCATGCACTGATGTGGTGTAGTGTGGGTGTGGTCTGGGAGTGGTCAGGAAGTGGTCTGGGAGTGGTCATGGTGTGGTCTGGGAGTGGTCTGGGTGTGGTCTGGTTGTGGTCAGGAAATGGTCTGAGAGTGCTCATGGTGTGGTCTGAGAGTGGTCTGGGTGTGGTCTGGTCAGGAAGTGGTCTGGTCAGGAAGTGGTCTGAGAGCGCTCATGGTGTGGTCTGAGAGTGGTCTGGGTGTGGTCTGGGAGTGGTCAGGAAGTGGTCTGAGAGTTTTAGTTTTAGTTTAGTTTATTTTATTTTTACAGGGACAGTGCACATTAATCAACGTTTCAGTAAAAGTGCCGGTTTTAGCCAGCCGGCTAATTTTCAACCGCAGTCCCTGGGCAGGTTATTAAAAAACAATTACAATATAGACAATAGCACCATAGAACAAGCAGGACATAGCATACAGACAGAGCAACATAGAACAAAAAGCAGCAAAACAAAATTCATAAAAGCAACAAAGTGTTTCCACACCTCACAAGCTACAGACAACAGACAACATGGAAAGCGGCAACACACAGCTAGGGACCATGTTCACAAATCTGATTGACCTTTAGCCAGGTCTTCAAGCATTTTGTGAAAGTGTGATATGTGGTGCAGTTATGTGTGTCTGTGGTGTGGTCTGAGAGTGGTCTGGGTGTGGTCTGGGAGTGGTCAGGAAGTGGTCTGAGAATGCTCATGGTGTGGTGTCGTGGCAGAATCAGAATTCTTTAGGTAACATTTATAAATAAGATGTTTTATTAATTTTATTGCCTGCTAATGTGAGACATTTGTCATTGGAATGTCTTATTTTGGATAATACTGTTTGCAGGTTGCAGTTATCCCTTTCCTGCTAGGGCTAAGTTACATTGGGCCCCAGAGAGGGGAAAGGTTAGTCTTATCTGTGAATGTGTCTGTAAACTATTCCTAAACCATGTGAAGGGATGGGGTGATAAATGGGGAACCAAATAGGTTGCTCCACAATGTCTGTGTGCCAGTCACTGTCTCTCTGTGATCTTGTCCAGAAGGGAGTGTCTAAAATGACAATTGATATCTACCATTGGATGAGGTAATGTCTTGGTACTATTTTGTACCAAGAACGGGATAAGAGATTCGTTTAGGAGACCAAACTAAACGATAATTTATAGCTAACTACTGTCTGGAGATGGGATACTCCTCTCTCAAGTAAAATGTTTCTTTGTATAATGTTCTTAAGATCTGTTATTTGTCATGTCGACTAGGGGGGTGGATCTTTGCTATAAAGGATCTCAGTTGCCATTATGTTGACACTCTCAGAGAATTAATTTATAGACACTGAATTGATCTTAGAGCCACAGTGTTGTGATGGAGCTCATATAATTAAAGATGGACTTTATGATAACTCTGTCTTGTGTGTGGTTTGCTCTCTTGTGATTTGGTAATAGAGGAAATTTCCATTACAGTGTTCTGGAAGTGGTCTGGGAGTGGTCTGGGAGTGGTCTGTGTGTGGTCTGGGAGTGGTCTGGGAGTGGACTGGTTGTGGTCTGGGAGTGGTCTGGTTGTGGTCTGAGAGTGGTCTGGGAGTAGACTGGGAGTGGTCTGGTTGTGGTCTGGGAGTGTCTGGTTGTGGTCTGGGAGCGGTCTGGTTGTGGTCCGGGAGTGGTCTGGTTGTGGTCTGGGTGTGGTCTGGGTAGGGTTGTGGCAGTCACAAAATTTAGTCAGCCGGTGGTTGTCAAGCAATAACTGCTGGTCTCACTGCAATTTACCGTTAATAAACATTAACACATTTAGCATCTCCTGGCTTCCACAAATAACATACATGCCACTAATATAGACCTTTGGAACGTTTACATTTTAAAAATGTAATACATCTAATAAGTCCATGTAATATAGCCTACACTTTCACAATAAATCCATTATTTATTTTAGACAGGTCTAAAGAAAATGTAGTCTATTTCAGATTAACAGAATAGTATAGTCTGACTTGTCCTTATGGTAGGTCCTGATCAGGATATACCATATGGCTGTGGGCTACACTAATTCCTTAAGCAGACAAGATTTAATTAGAATTCCGTGGCATTATTGAATATTATTTTATAGTATGAATAATACAATTGAACAAAGCTGAATAAAATAGAAAGGATATTTTCTCCAAACATTTCAGGGAGTGTGCAGATGTGACTATTCTGTGTTGAGCAGTTAACAAAAAAGAGTTACTCCTACATGCATAATTTAGAGTTATTAATGTAACTTTAGTTGTTCTACAAACGTTGGGCTATATGTTTAGATTTCTAATACATTGTAAGGCTGCATGATGCAACTCTAATGACGATTTGAAAAAAGTCGCTTGAAGGCTGTACACACTTCATCAGTCTCTCATTCACAATTTGACAAGCACTTGATAATGCCTCGAATTTCCCGGCGACATCCTCTTGTGTGGCCGTAATACACCCTAAAAAAATCAACGCATCTCCCTGAGTGCTGAGTGCACCAAATCACCACTCACTTACATGGATTTTCATCACGTGATCCAGTCTTTCTTACAGGCCACAAGTGAAGACAGACACATCGGAATGCAACTGCACGCATCCTTATCCAATTCCGAGGTGCATATTGAAGATATTGGAAGAACTGTCCACATTTACATTTCGTCAGCCAACAAAATGTGTAGGGGCATTGGTTATTGGAGGTAGTATGTACATGTAGGTAGAGTTATTAAAGTGACGATGCATAGATGACAACAGAGAGTAGCAGGGATGCAAAGAGGTGGTGGGGGGGCAATACAAATAGTCTGGGTAGCCACTTGACAAGATGTTCAGGAGTATTATGGCTTGGGGGTAGATGCTTTTTAGAAGGCTCTTGGACATAGACATGGCACTCCGGTACCGCTTGCCATGCGGTAGCAGAAGAGAACAGTCTTTGACTGGGGTGGCTAGAGTCATTGACCATTTTTAGGGCCTTCCTCTGACACCGCCTGGTTTAGAGGTCCTGGATGGCAGGAAGCTTGTCCCCAGTGATGTACTGGGCCGGTCGACTACCCTCTGTAGTGCCTTGCGGTTGGAGGCTGAGCAGTTGCCATACCAGGCAGTGATGCAACCAGCCAGGATGTTCTAGATGGTGCAGCTGTAGAACCTTTTGAGGATAATATCTGAGGACCCCTACCAAATCTTTTCAGTCTCCTGAGGGGGAATAGGTTTTGTTGTGCCCTCTTCACGACTGTCATGGTGTGCTTGAACAATGTTAGTTTGTTGGTGATGTGGACACCAAGGGACTTGAAGCGCTCAACCTGCTCCACTGCAGCCCCGTCGATGAGAATGGGGGCGTGCTCAGCCCTCCTGTTCCTGTAGTCCACAATCATCTCCTTTGTATTGATCACATTGAGGGAGAGGTGGTTGTTCCTGGCACCACACGGTCAGGTCTCTGACCTCCTCCCAATAGGCTGTCTTGTCGTTGTCGGTGATCAGGCCAATTTAACGATGGTGTTGGAGTCGTGCCTGGCCGTGCAGTCATGAGTTAACAGGGAGTACAGGAGGGGACTGAGCACGCAACCCTGAGTGGCCCCTGTGTTGAGTATCAGCGTGGCGGATGTGTTGTTACCTACCTTTACCACCTGGGGGCAGCCCATCAGAAAGTCCAGGATACAGTTGCAGAGGGAAGTGTTTAGTCCCAGGGTCCTAACTTATTGATGAGCTTTGAAGGCACTATGGTGTTGAACGCAGAGCTGTGGTCAGTGAATAGCATTCTCATATAGGTGTTCCTTTTGTCCAGGTGGGAAAGGGCAGTGTGGAGTGCAATGGAGATTGCATCATCTGTGGATCTGTTGAGGGCGGTATGCAAATTGGAGTGGGTCTAGGGATTCTGGGATGATGGTGTTGATGTGAGCCATGACCAGCCTTTCAAGGCACTTCATGGCTTCAGATGTAAGTGCTATGGGTTGGTAGTCGTTTAGGCAGGTTACCTTAAGTCAGGGGTGTCAAAGTCAAATGGACGGAGGGCCAAATAAAAAATTTAGCTACAAGCCGAGGGCCGGACTGTTCGAATGTTCATTGAAAAATTTTTAAATGACGCATATAGTCTAGTGAACCTAATTGAACCTACTGAAAACCTAACAAATATATTCCAATATGATCAGATAAATAAAGCAATATTTTCTTATGGCTCTGTCAGTAATCTTTAATTTTCAACAGACACAAAAGACAAATTTCCTTTATATAAAAATCCCCATAACATGAACATTAAATGAAAGAAACCGGTATTCAAGGCACCATCAGTAGCCTATATTTTCTATTTTAGCAAAAGTGGGCTAAATTTACTTCAAAGAAAAAAACAATAATAGCAATTTTCTATCATCCACTCAACTGAAATATTTTAAAAATATAATTGGATTGAAATACAATAAAATAAAGTGCAAAAATCTATTAATCAAAAACAACACTTTGTTTAAGGAGAAGTAACATGCAGTGAAAACAAATATTAAACTTTAACTTTTAAACTTGAACTGAGTAAAAACTCTAAATATGTGATTGCACAGTAATGTTCACTTGTTTGAGGTTGAGGGTGATACTTGGTGGTGTCCCATCTTTTCCACAAGTTCATCAATGTTCGGGGTAAGGCTCTGAGCTGAGGAAATCCTCAGAATTGAGTGGAGGTGTTCAGCAGTAAGTCGACTTCTGTGTGATGTTTTGTTCAAGTTCATCAAAGAAAACAGTTGTTCACACAGGTATGTGCTGCCAAACATAGACAACGTTTGAGCAGCCTGGATGCGCAGCTGGGGCATTGTGTCGGGAGGAAACGGGCGAACTCCGCAGCACCCACTGCCGCATATTTTGCCCTCAGTGCATCATTGCATTGGAGGTCAATCAACTCCATTTGGAGGTTTGGTGGTGAGCTTTCCACGTCAACAGCAAATGGGTTACCGAGCAGTTCCAACCTGCTTTTTTGTGCTTCAAAGTCAGCAAATCGGCGTCGAAAGTCAGCGGCAAGCATACCTATTTTATCAGCCAACTGTGCGCTCGGGAACGCACTGGTAGAGAGCTTCTCTTTCATGGTCTGGCAGCTGGGAAAGTGGCTCAAATTTTCTTTCCGCATCTGCGTCTCCCACAGAGTCAGTTTGGTTTTAAATGCCTTCACTGTACTGTACATATCAGAGATGACACGATCCCGACCCTGCAGCTGCAAGTTCATTGCATTCAGATGACTCGTAATGTCACACAGAAAAGCCATTTCACACAGAAACATTTCGTCTCGGAGTTGTGTTGTGTCTTTCCCTTTGCTGTCCAAGAACAGACAAATCTCCTCACGAAGCTCGAAACATCTTTGAAGCACCTTTCCCTGGCTTAGCCATCGCACCTCTGTGTGATAAGGCAAATCACCATGCTCCGTTTCTAACTCCGTCAGAAATGCCTTGAACTGGCGGTGATTCAAACCTTTGGCTCTGATAAAGTTAACTGTGCGCGTGATGATGCTCATTACATGCTCCATTTTCAAGGCTTTACCGCACAACGCTTCCTGGTGTATGATACAATGATAAGCTGTCAGCTCACCTGTCGCGTTTTCCTCTTGCATCTTTTCCCGTATCTTCTCCACCAGTCCGCTCCTGTGTCCACACATCGCAGGTGCTCCGTCGGTTGTCAAACCCACAAGTTTTTCCCAAGGCAGCTCCATCTCATTTACACATCTTGACACCTCTTCATACAAATCATGCCCCGTAGTTGTGCCATGCATAGGACGTAAAGCCAAAAACTCCTCTGTCACGCTTAGGCTGGAGTCCACTCCGCGGATGAAAATTGACAACTGGGCAATGTCAGAAATGTCGGTGCTCTCATCCACAGCCAAGGAATATGCAATGAAATCTTTTCCCTTTTTCACAAGCTGCTCTTTTAGATTGATGGACAACTGGTCTACTCTCTCGGCAATGGTGTTTCTGCTCAGACTCACATTTAAAAAGAGTTGCCTTTTTTCTGGGCAAACTTCGTCACAAACTTTAATCATGCAGTTTTTGATGAAATCCCCTCCGTAAATGGCCGGGCTGATTTAGCGATCTCTTCTGCCAAAATAAAACTGGCCTTGACAGCAGCCTGGCCTTGTGATTTGGCTTTTTTGAACAGAGCCTGTCGAGATTTGAGGCCTCGTTTTAATTCCTCTGCCTTTTGTAGCCTTTGTTCCATGTCCATATTCTTGTTTTTGTCCGCGTGTTTCGTTTCATAATGTCGTCTCAGATTATACTCTTTCAGTACCGCCACACTTTCTCCACACAGAAGACACACAGGTTTTCCAGCTACCTCCGTGAACAAATACTCCGACTCCCACCTTGTTTGAAACCCCCGGTTCTCAGTGTCCACCTTCCGTTTTGCCATTTTTGATGGGTATCTGAAAGTTAATTTTACTGTGATGCTGACAACTGCTGTGCCAATAAATATTGAAATGAAGCAGCCTACTGCTCGGTGCGTCACCGTTGCATTGTGGGAAATGTAGTATTGGTGCGTGTAAAAGATCTGCGGGCTGCCGGCTTGCTGCGGTCTGCGGGCCGGTTCTAATAACAAATCAAGATCATCCCAGGGGCCGTAAAAAACCTTCTCGCGGGCCGGATGTGGCCCGCGGGCCTTGACTCTGACATATGTGCCTTAAGTGTTCTTGGGCACGGGGACTTAGGTGGTCTGCTTAAAACATGTTGGTATTACAGACTCAGACTGGGAGAGGTTGAAAATGTCAGTGAAGACACTTGTCAGTTGGTCGGAGTACATGTCCTGGTAATCCATCTGGCCCTGCGGCCTTCTGAATGTTGACCTGTTTAAAGGTCTTACTTACATCAGCTGCGGAGTGCATGATCACACAGTCTTCCGGAACAGCTGGTGCTCTCATGAATGTTTCAGTGTTATTTACCTCGAAGCGAGCATAGAAGTAGTTCAGCTCGTCTGGTAGACTCGTGTCAATTGGTCAGCTCTCGGCTGTTCTTCCCCTTATTGTCTGTAATGGTTTGCAAGCTCTGCCACATCCAGCGAGCATCAGAGCCAGTGAAGTACGATTTGTTCTTGGTCCTATATTGACTTTTTGCCTGTTTGATGGCTCGTCGGAGGGCATAGCGGGATTTCTTATAAGGTTCCGGGTTAGAGTCCCACACCTTGAAACCGGCAGTTCTAGCCTTTAGCTCAGTGCGGATGCTGCCTGTAATCCATGGCTTCTGGTTGAGGTATGTAAGTATGGTCACTGTGGGGACGACGTCATTGATGCACTTATTGATGAAGCCAATGACAGTCTGTGCTAGCAAAACAGTCCTGTAGCTTAGCATCTGCTTCATCTGACCACTTTTTTATTGATCTAGTCACTGGTGCTTCCTGCTTTAATATTTGCTTGTAAGCAGGAATCAGGAGGATAGAATTATGGTTAGATTTGCTAAATGGAGGGAGAGGGAGGGCTTTGTATGCGTCTCTGTGTGTGGAGTATATGGTTGCACATTTAACATGCTGATAGAAATTTGGTAAAACCGATGTAAGTTTCCCTGCAATAAAGTCCCCGGCTACTAGGAGTGAGCATTTTATTTGTTTGCGGAAGGTCGGAATACAGCTCATTCAATGCTGACTTTGTGCCAGTCTCTGACTGTGGTGGTATATAAACAGCTACAAAGAATACAGATGAAAACTCTCTCGGTTTGTAGTGTGGTCAACAGCTTATCATTTGATACTCTACCTTAGGCGAGCAATAGCTCTAGACTTCCTTAGATATCATGCAACAGCTGTTATTTACAAAAATACATAGACCGCCGCCCCTTGTCTTAAAAAAAGAGGATTCTGCTCGTCCATGGTGAGTAACCGTAGTCCTGATGTCTAGAAGTTATTCTTGGTCATAAGAGACAGTAGTGGCAACATTATGTCCCAAATAAGTTAAAAAATAAGTTACAAACAACAAAAATAAGCGAACAAAGAAACACAATCGGCTGGGGGCACATAAAACGTCTGCCATCTTCTCCAGCGTCATCTTACGGGATGCATGGGCAAGGCTACATGAGACGTGCCACTATGACTTGAAAAAGTCTCAAAAAATGCATGGTTTCTTGTCTTATGATGGGCATCATTCACAAGTGATAATAGTTTCACCCATCAGACTATACTTGATTTAATCTTGTCTTTACATATACTAAATAATATACAGTGCCTTCGTAAAGTATTCAGACCCCTTGACTTTTTCCACATTTTGTTACATTACAGCCTTATTCTAAAATGGATTAATATGTTTATTTTCCTCATCAATCTATACACAATACCCCACAATAACAAAACAAAACTAGGTTTTTAGACATTTTTGCAAATGTATTACAAAAAAACAGATATATATTATTTACTTAAGTATTCAAACCCTTTACTCAGGACTTTGTTGAAGCACCTTTGGCAGTGATTACAGCATTGAGTCTTCTTTGGTATGATGCAACAAGCTTGGCAAACCTATATTTGGGGAGTTTCTCCCATTCTTCTCTGCAGATCCTCTCAAGCTCTGTCAGGTTGGATGGGGAGCGTTGCTGCACAGCTATTTTCGGGTCTTTCCAGAGATATTAGATCGGGTTCAAGTCCAGGCTCTGGCTGGGCCACTCAAGGACATTCAGAGACTTGTCCCAAAGCCACTCCTGTGTTGTATTGGTTGTGTGCTTAGGGTCATGGTCCTGTTGGAAGGTAAACCTTCACCCCACTCTGAGGTCCTGAGCACTGTGGAGCAGGTTTTCAACAAGGGTCTCTCTGTACTTTGCTCCATTCATCATTGCCTCGATCTTGACTACTCTGCCAGTACCTGTCACTGAAAAACATCCCCACAGCATGATGCTGCCACCACCATGCTTCACCGTGGGGATGGTGCCAGGTTTCCTCCAGACGTGACGCTTGGCATTCAGGGCAAAATAGTTCAATCTTGATTTCATCAGAACAGAGAATATTGTTTCTCATGGTCTGAGAGTCTTTCGGTGCCTTTTGGCAAACTCCAAGCGGGCTGTCATGTGCCTTTTACTGAGGAGTGGCATCCATCTGGCCACTCTACCATGAAGTGCTGCAAAGTTGGCTGTCCTTCTGGAATGTTCTCCCATCTCCACAGAGGAACTCTAGAGCTCTGTTAGAGTGACCATCAGGTTCTTGGTCACCTCCCTGATCAAGGCCCTTCTCCCCCAATTGCTCAGTTTGGCTGGGTGGCTCGCTCTCTTGGTGGTTCTAAACTTCTTCCATTTAAGAATGATGGAGGACACTGTGTTCTTCGGGACCTTCAATGTTGCAGAAATGTTTTGGTACCCTTCCCCAGATCGGTGCCCCGACACAATCCTGTCTCTGAGCTCTACGGACAATTCCATCGACCTCTTGGCATTTGCTCAGACATGCACTGTCAACTGTGGGACTGTAACACTTCTCGTTGGTGGAAGGAGAGGAGGACCAAAATTCAGCGTGGTAAGTGTTCGTCATGTTTTAATTGAACAAACTGAACACTACACAAAATAATAACGAAGAGAAAACTAAACAGTTCTGCCAGGTGAACAGACACTAAACAGAAATTAAACACCCACAGCCAAAATGGGGAAAACAGGCTACCTAAGTATGATTCTCAATCAGAGACAACGAACGACACCTTCCTCTGATTGAGAACCATACTAGGCCAAACACATAGAAATATAACAACCTAGAAAAAAGAACATAAACTACCCACCCCAACTCACGCCCTGACCAACCTAACACAAAGACATAAAAAAGGGACTAAGGTTAGAACGTGACAGGGACCCTATATATAGAGGTGTGTGCCTTTCCAAATCATGTCCAATCAATTGAATTTACCACAGGTGGACTCCAATCAAGTTGTTGAAACATCTCAAGGACGATCAATGGAAACAGGATGCACCTGAGCTCAATTTTTAGTCTCATAACAAAGGGTCTGACTACTTTGGTGTTCCTGTCAAAAAATAAAGTTTTCGCTTTGTCGTTATAGGGTATTGTGTGTAGATTGCTGAGGATTTTTTATTTATTTAATCCATTTTAGAATAAGGCTGTAACATAACAAAATGTGGAAAAGTCAAGGGGTCTGAATAGTTTCCGTAGGCACTGTATGTGTGAAATTTGTTTTGAATGGACCATTATCATACACCTGTCTCAAAACAGGGCCAGGGGAAATACATGTCATCTATGCACTTAAATAGCGAATGGAGGATGTTTTTCTCATGGTTCATTTTCATTCCAACCAGGTAGGCTATATTCCTGTTGTAAAGATAAGCAATGTGCTTAATATTAGGAAAGTTGAGAAATAAATATAGTAGACCTATACAAAGCTGATGGGCTCCTCCTCTTATTAATAGAGGCCATCACTCTATTTTCTCCTGCAATTGCATATCCTATAGAAATGTAGCGCAACATGAGCTCATGGGCTCTCATGAAGTGTTTGATTAGATTTTTATTATGTTTGCATTGATGTCAGAGTTATTAGAGGGACAACAAAGTGTTGAGTACCAAGCAGTTAGCAAATTTGGTAGGCTACTAATGACCATCAGCAGTATCAGAGCTTGGAGAAGCCTAATTACCGTGACTAAACGGTATAACGTCACTCACTCTCCCTACCCCACTCAAAACGGATAGGGTGCATACTATGACCTCACTCACTCTCCCTACCCCACTCAAAATGGATAGGGTGCATACTATGACCTCATTCACTCTGCCTACCCCACTCAAAATGGATAGGGTGCATACTATGACCTCACTCACTCTGCCTACCCCACTCAAAATGGATAGAGTGCATACTATGACCTCACTCACTCTGCCTACCCCACTCAAAATGGATAGGGTGCATACTATGACCTCACTCACTCTGCCTACCCCACTCAAAATGGATAGGGTGCATACTATGACCTCACTCACTCTGCCTACCCCACTCAAAATGTATAGGGTGCATACTATGACCTCACTCACTCTGCCTACCCCACTCAAAATGGATACGGTGCATACTATGACCTCACTCACTCTGCCTACCCCACTCAAAATGGATAGGGTGCATACTATGACCTCACTCACTCTGCCTACCCCACTCAAAATGGATAGAGTGCATACTATGACCTCACTCACTCTGCCTACCCCACTGCCTACCCCACTCAACTCAAAATGGATAGGGTGCATACTATGACCTCACTCACTCTGCCTACCCCACTCAAAATGGATAGGGTGCATACTATGACCTCACTCACTCTGCCTACCCCACTCAAAATGTATAGGGTGCATACTATGACCTCACTCACTCTGCCTACCCCACTCAAAATGGATACGGTGCATACTATGACCTCACTCACTCTGCCTACCCCACTCAAAATGGATAGGGTGCATACTATGACCTCATTCACTCTGCCTACCCCACTCAAAATGGATAGGGTGCATACTATGACCTCACTCACTCTGCCTACCCCACTCAAAATGGATACGGTGCATACTATGACCTCACTCACTCTGCCTACCCCACTCAAAATGGATAGGGTGCATACTATGACCTCACTCACTCTGCCTACCCCACTCAAAATGGATAGGGTGCATACTATGACCTCATTCACTCTGCCTACCCCACTCAAAATGGATAGGGTGCATACTATGACCTCACTCACTCTGCCTACCCCACTCAAAATGGATAGGGTGCATACTATGACCTCACTCACTCTGCCTACCCCACTCAAAATGGATAGGGTGCATACTATGACCTCATTCACTCTGCCTACCCCACTACCCCACTCAAAATGGATAGGGTGCATACTATGACCTCACTCACTCTGCCTACCCCACTCAAAATGGATAGGGTGCATACTATGACCTCACTCACTCTGCCTACCCCACTCAAAATGGATACGGTGCATACTATGACCTCACTCACTCTGCCTACCCCACTCAAAATGGATAGGGTGCATACTATGACCTCATTCACTCTGCCTACCCCACTCAAAATGGATAGGGTGCATACTATGACCTCATTCACTCTGCCTACCCCACTCAAAAAAATGGACTATGACCTCACTCACTCTGCCTACAAAATGGATAGGGGTGACCTCATTCATACTATGACCTCACTCACTCTGCCTACCCCACTCAAAATGGATAGGGTGCATACTATGTATAGGACCTAAAAGGGATTTGACATCTCCGACACACAAGCCATTACTAATAGCATACAGTATGTGTGTGTAATATCAACCAGGGCTTATAGTGAATAGAAGCACAGTGTGCCAGCTGTTAGTTGGCTGTGTTTAAAAATGATCTCCTTCAGGCCCACAGATTTATTATTTCATTCCAGACAGAGCTCTCAGAGAGATTGATTATGGCCAGATGAGCGCACAGGTCTAACTGATTAGACTGTCACACACACACACACACACACACACACACACACACACACACGCACGCACGCACGCACGCACGCACGCAAGCATGCGAGCGCTCACACACACACACACATGCACACACACACGCACGCATGCACGCGTTCACACACACACACACATGAGAGAGAGAGAGCACATGAACAAATACAACAGTATACTACTATGGTATAAATACTATAGTATTCACTGTTAGGTTTTTGCAGACTTCACTGTAGTATTAGATGTAGTGTTTTTGTGGACGTTAGTACTATACTGTAGTATTTACAGTTAACTGTAGTATAAATCAAAGCACAGTCACAACATGTAATATTGTACCGCAAATACTGCAGCAGAACCAAACTCCTTGCTCCGCTATTCTTTCATCCGCATGTGGCTACAATAAGTTGGGTTTTCACAGGAAGTGTCACGGGTGATTTCCTCCTCTTCCTCTGAAGAGGTGAAACAAGGATCGGACCAATATGCGGCGTGGTAAGTGTCCATGGTATTTAATATGAAAACTCAACATGAACACAAATGCAAAACAACAAAGTGAACTGGCAACGAAACAGTCCCGTGTGGCACAAACACTGACACAGGAAACAAACACCCACAAACAATCAGTGAAACCCAAGCTACCTAAGTATGATTCTCAATCAGAGACAACTAATGATACCTGCCTCTGATTGAGAACCATACTAGGCCGAAACATAGAAATCCCAAAATCATAGAAAAACAAACATAGACTGCCCACCCCAGCTCACGCCCTGACCATACTAAATAATGACAAAATAAAGGTCAGAACGTGACAGGAAGGCTGTGAAGCGCTAAGGTAGCTGTGAAGCACTGGAGAAGCTGTGAAGCGCTAGGGAAGCTGTGAAGCACTGGAGAAGCTGTGAAGCGCTAGGGAAGCTGTGAAGCACTGGAGAAGCTGTGAAGCACTGGAGAAGCTATGAAGCGCTAGGGAAGCTGTGAAGCACTGGAGAAGCTGTGAAGCGCTAGGGAAGCTGTGAAGCACAAGGGAAGCTGTGAAGCACTGGAGAAGCTGTGAAGCGCTAGGGAAGCTATGAAGCACTGGAGAAACTGTGAAGCCAGCTGTAGCCTATTGCATGATTGTGTTCATGAGTATGATTTTCAATGTGTATGTTTAATACTTTTCATCTGTTTGGCTACAAATATGGTATATTCATATGGGCAGAATATTATAGCTAAGGCCTATATACATTTCTTGATATGGGTAGAATGTTGTACATAAATTTGTTCATATGGTTCTATAAAGGCTGAATGTTTAAAACAGCCAATATCTAATTTCTCTGGGGAAACTAGATTTTGGGCAAAAATAAAACAAATTTGTTTGTACTTTTTCGTGACATCCAAATTGGTAGTTAGTCCCGTACGGGCTCGGGAGAGATCCATGCGTCCTCCGAAACACGGCCCCGCCAAGCCACACTGCTTCTTGACACACTGCTCGTTTAACCCAGAAGCCAGCCACACCAATGTGTCGAAGGAAACACCATACAGCTGGCTACCGAAGTCAAGAGTGCATACACCTGGCCCGCCACAAGAGCGCGATGGGACAAGGATACCCTGGCCAGCCAAATCCTCCCCTAACCTGGACTACGCTGGGCCAATTGTGCGCCTCCTCATGTGTCTCCCGGTCGCGGCCGGCTGCGACACAGCCTGGGATCGAACCCAGGTCTGTAGTGATGCCTCTAGCACTGCACCACTCGGGGGGCCTCAAAAAAACATTTTAAAACCATCCATTAACACAACCATTCCCTATAAAACCTTTATTTATCAACAACAAATGGTAACAACATATCATATAATAAGCCTAAAACATATATTTCAAATAACCAAAAAAATACCCCAAAATAAGACCAGGCTACATGACAATGCAGCACCATAAAAACAAGTTCAGGAACAAATCTTCCAAGAATGTGCTTAATATTCTGGTCTCATAAGGATTTTGGAGTAATTAAGAGAGTTTAAATTGTTGTGTCATGAAGAAATGCCCAAGTAGACTAGGTGCTCATTTTTCTCAGACTGAAACTAGAAAGTGTAGGCAACGTTCTTCAGGTAAGACTCTTCTGAACCAGTGACTTCAGATCCATCTGTTGCTTACGGTAAAGTGGTCTTTGCCATGGCGGAGAAACGCCAGCAGGTTGCTGCTCCATTCTCATTTCGCCACTTTGCTGTAAGCATTTCAATTTCTCCATGAACTTCCAAATGGTGGGGTGGGTAGCGCCAAAATTGGCCAAACAGAGATAGAAAGAGATATAAGCAGATTAGCAACCATGATGTCATCAATAATAAGAATATGAATAATACATCCATTATTATGTTAAACAACACATACCTATGGGAAACATTGGCTTTCTGACCTTCTCCCCAACCCATGTTGCCTGAAAGTATGTCAGAAGCTCCTCCAGTTGATGTTCCGGGCGCTGAAAGAACCGCGTATGCAGCACAAATTGGAGAACACCACCTCAGTTAGCCGTATGCGACCTTGTCATTCAAAAGCATCATATTCGGTGCACTTCCAGAAGGACTTATTTGCGGTCTATAATTCTCGTCTGTAGGTGTAGCCTTCATGCGCCAGGATATTTCTTTGAAGCACGGAGAGGATACATTTGGAGTCAGAGACGACACCAGGACCTTGGATACGTGAGTGCCACTGGAAGGTTGGTGGACTATAATTTCCTCCTCATATTGTAGGTCTACAATCTGTGTATCCACTCTTTTCATTGGCCTATGTTATTGCTTGCATTTAAGACCAGGGCCGTTCGTTTTATTGATCTCAATCTGTCAATGTCAGAGTATCTTGTCATCTTGGTCATTTGTGTGGTATTAAAAAAGTTTATTGTAACGTCTCCAGTCATGTAAAATGATGTAGAATTACAGGAATTTCTTCCTCAAACCCGCAAATAGGATGATTTGCAGGTCTCCCATCAGCCCCTGGTCTTCAGGGCTGAGCACCTGGTTATGAAACTCTGGGGTGGCCCTTTAGCAAGAGCAAGGTATTGTGTTTAATTTGAAAACAGCATAACATTTTGTGGTAATCAAATGTGCTTCAATATCTTTATATTGTTACCAGTATAGCCTAACCCTTTAATCATAGGCTATTGTTACTTTGTGTCTCTAAAATCACAATGTTTAAAATTCTATGCTAAAGCCAATAGATAATATTCTGCCCATATGAACACATTTATTTTAGGCCAAATAAAGAACAGCTATGCATGATTTAATGAAAAGCAGCAAACAGACACAACAGTGTTTCACATTCTTCAATAAAAGACTCAGAAACAGAAACAGGCAATAGGCTATACAGCTGGCTTCACAGTTTACCGCCAAATAGCCCGCCTACAAGGACACTTAACAGATCTCGACAACGTTGAGTGTGCGAGGGGGTCTGTGCGCTTCCACAAAAAGTTTTGCTTGACAAAAAGACATGTAAGAAGTATAAATACTGTACTAAAAGAAAACTGTATTATATGCTATTGTAAATAATATAGTATTTTTGCAGATTATAGTATACTGTAGTATAAACTGAAGTGTTTGTGCAGCCTGTACTATACTGTAGTATTTACTGTAGTGTTTTTGCAGACAATACTGTAATATTTACTATAGTGTTTACTACTGTTTACCGATGCTCCCGTATTGGCTTATCTGGACCCCTCTTTGGCATTCATAGTGGAGGTGGACGCGTCCGAGGCTGGGGTTGGAGCCGTGCTTTCACAGCGCTCGGGCACGCCACCGAAGCTTCGCCCCTGCGCATTTTTTTGGAGGAAGCTCAGTCCGGCGGAGCGAAACGATGACGTGGGGGACCGGGAGTTGCTGGCTGTGGTAAAAGTTCTGAAGGTGTGGAGACATTGGATTGAGGGGGCGAAACACCCTTTTCTCATCTGGACTGACCACCGTAATGTGGAGTACATCCTGGCAGCGAGGAGACTGAATCCTCGCCAGGCAAGAAGGTGGGCCATGTTTTTCACCAGATTTTGTTTCACTATCTCTTATAGACCAGGGTCTATTATGCCACCACAGTGTCCAGCGGGTCGGAAGTACGTGCCGCTTGGTGTTCGTGACAAATTGATCAGGTGGGCCCACACGCTAACCTCCTTGGGTCATCCGGGAATTGAGAGGACGGTGCAGGGTCTTAGGGGGAGATACTGGTGGCCCACTTTAGCTAAGGACGTGAGGTTTTATGTCTCCTCCTGTTCGGTGTGCGCTCAGAGTAAGGCTCCCAGACACCTGCCTAGAGGGAAGTTACAGCCCCTCCCCGTTCCACAACGGCCTTGGTCACATCTGTCGGTGGACTTCCTGACTGGCCTTCCCCCGTGTCAGGGGAACACCACGATCTTGGTCGTTGTGGATCGGTTTTCACATTCCTGCCATCTCCTCCCGTTGCCCGGGCGTTCATGGAGCATCTGGGGGTCTCGATCAGCCTGACCTCAGGTTTTCACCCCGAGAGCAATGGGCAGGTGGAGAGAGTGAACCAGGATGTGGGTAGGTTTCTGCGGTCGTATTGCCAGGACCGGCCAGGAGAATGTGCGAGGTACGTCCCATGGGCAGAGGTAGCCCAAAACTCACTCCGCCACAACTCCGCGAACCTGTCGCCTTTCCAGTGTGTGTTGGGCTACCAGCCGGTCCTGGCACCTTGGCGTCAGAGCCAGACCGAGGCTCCTGCGGTGGAGGAATGGCTGCAGCGCTCATAGGAGATCTGGAGAGCAGTCCAGGTGGGCGGCAGAAGGTGAGCGCTGACCGCCACCGCAGTGAGGGGACACTGGTGCCGGAGGTCCCTCCGCCCCCTCTGGACACGGTACGTTCCATCATGGACTATAGATGCCGGGCGAGTGGCCTGCAGTACCTTGTGGATTGGGAGGGGGTACGGTCCGGAGGAGAGGTGCTGGGTAACGGTGGAGGACATCTTGGATCCATCACTGCTGAGTGATTTCCACCATCTCCATCCGGATCGCCCTGCGCCTCGTCGTCCTCGAGGCCGGTCTCGGCGCACTGCGGGAGCCAAGCGTCAGGGGGAAGGGGGTATTGTCACGACTTTCACCGAAGGTGGCTCCTCTCCCTGTTTGGGCGTTGCTCGGCAGTCGTAGTCACCGGCCTACTAGCTGCCACTGACTAGCTGCCACTGTCCACTGATCGTAGTCACCGGCCTACTAGCTGCCATTTTCTTTTTCTGTTGGTTTTGTCTTGATTGTTTTCACCTGTTGCTTATTTTGGTTAATTTATCGTCTATTTAAACTTCCAGTGCCAGCCTGCTTGTGTGCGGGATTATTCCGAATGTCAGTGGTGAAGTTGTTTTTCTCCTGCGTAATTTGTTGTATGTTATTTCCTGGTTTTTGGAGACATACCTGTTTTGTGGTCATTGCCTGTTTGTTGGCTGGACCAAGCGGAATAAACACATTAATTTGGAAGTATTACTTTCTGCGCCTGACTTTACACCCACCATTCCTAGACTTCCGTGACAAGTACACTACAACATTTTATAGTAAGTTCAACACATGATCGAGGTATACTACAGTATAGTATTATACAGTATACTGCAGTTTACTATAAAATTCCACAATAAAGTACTGTAGTATTTTACCATAAACTGTAGTATTTTTTAATGAGGGAGAGAACCCTGGTTTTTGACCTCTTTACAAACAGCACTGAAACTCCACAGAATAGCCTTAGGATATTCAACACATGCAACCACAGCCACACACATCGAAAACACACACACGCACATAAACACTGTCTTCATTGACAGACTCAGTCTGTCTATCACAGGGAAGGAAAGGGGGTATTATAAATGAGTTGATCGGCCAGCCAGGGTCCCACTGAGGAGCATCTCTTCCCCTGAGTCTTAAGGGCTGATTGATTGTTCGTCTATAGCCCCATTGACTTCTGCTGCTGCTGAGGAGGAGACCCTATGAACCACATTCTCTTCTCTAAGACTAAAGCCCACTGAGGTGTGTGTGTCTCAGACCTTGTTTCTAAAATCCTGTGCCACTGCTCACCATGTGGTAGGTAATCAATGACCTCCAGAGCCTCCTCTCTGTCCTAAACACACTCCTCAAGACCTCTGGGGAATGGCTAGAGGCCACTACTCACTGATCTAACCTTTTCCATTCACTTGTGTATGATGTATGATTCACACACGCAGGCTAACTACTTGAACGCCACAGAGAACAGCTCGATTCAGAGGAAGGTGGCAGACTACAAGAAGCAGGCACTGTGTTACCAACAGTAGAGAGGAGTGAGAGAATGTCCAGCCAATCCCAAAATGTGTTTGATGAGCATAATGCAACCACATGTCAGAACACATGTTTCAAAACAGTCATTAGCAATACTGACAAGGTTAAACAGGGAAGAAAAATATGCCGTGCACTAATTATTAATTAGCCTGTTGGTCTCTGCTGGTGATCAATAATGACAACACACACACACTGTGGGGCGTGCACACACACACACACACAAACACACACACACACTATTAATGAAACCAGATTACTGTCACCACAGATAGCACTCCAAGAAAGATTTCACCCGCTCTGGACTCTATCCAATTTCGGCTACACAAAACATGACATGTTGATTAAATATTTGTAAATATTTGCTTTGATTTCTCAAGCTTAGGTATTGAATATTAAAGCTTTGCTCTCATAGTCCACTCACAGCACTGCTTATTGATCAATGTCAGTGTTTCCCCTAGGATTCTTTTCAGTGCGTGATAGTGGGTGTGGTAGTGGGAGTGGCCAGTGGTGCAGTTTTAGAGGCCCTCCTCCTGGCCAAAAATATCCTGCAATCCTACACATCTTGTCATGGGGCAGAGAGAACATATCACAGTTTTAAAACTAGTTTCCTGCAAGTTTCTCATGGGCCTGAGATAAAAATTGCCGTTTCAAAGCAAATGTTGTACAATTCAACACATTTCCCATTGTGCTGAGAAAATGTGCAGTTTTAAAGCTACTTTCCTGCAATTATAAAAATGTTGCCAAATTATGCCTTGTTCTTAACGCTATCTGAGTAACTCAAACATTATAACAAAATCAACGGGGCCCATGCCATTTTTTGAATTTCAGATTTTCCCTGACTCTCTAGTTAGTTCTCAAAGATGATCTTATTTTAAAAAATATTGCTCCATTATCTTTTTCTACATATCTGGTTGTAGTCATTTAAGTTTACACTGAACACATTTTACCACCCTGAAAATTATTTTCCAAAATAAAATCGTTAAAAAACGGTGTGCCGCTGCAAGATGGGTCGGCAGGGTAGCCTAGTGGTTAGAGTGTTGGACTAGTAACCGAAAGGTTGCAAGTTTGAATCCCCGAGCTGACAAGGTACAAATCTGTCATTCTGCCCCTGGACAGGCAGTTAACCCATTGTTCCTAGGCTGTAATTGAAAATAAGAATTTGTTCTTAACTGACTTGCCTAGTAAAATAAAGGTTTAAAAAAATGCACATAGGGGAAGCAATGAATGTGTTTTATTATACTACACACACACACACACACACACACACACACACACACACACACACACACACACACACACACACACACACACACACACACACACACACACACACACACACACACACACACACACACACACACACACACACACACACACACACACACACACACACACACACACACACACACACACACACACACAGAGAGAGTGAGTGAGTGGTCTGATCAATGGATTTTGGGATGAAATAAAAGAAAGTAATGGAAGGGATCTAATCAGACAGAGGGATGGAGGGAAGGAAGTAGGAAGAGACAGTGATGGAAAGATCCAGCTGGGGAGGAAGGGATGTACTGTACTGGAGAATGAGAGAGATGGACAGTGAGATGAGAGAGCAGAAGAGGAAGGACCAGAGCAGGCAGGGCTGTTGGCTCAGGGAGGGTTCATTCACAAGCCAGTGTCCCCTCCTGATTCAGAAGTACAGTCCAGAGACCCACTCTCTCACTGGCACCGCCAGCACTGTCAACTTAACACAAAGGCAAAGGGAGATGCAAAACATGCCCTGCATCCTCTATTGAACACAGGAAGCTTCAGTTCCCTTTATAATATGTAGTTACTCTGTAACTTTGTTAACTATATATTAATAAAATATAGCAATGAATGGTTGAAGTTTAAGGGAAGCAAACAGACCAACTTCTGTGTAAAATGACTTGCTAGTATATTACCACGTAATAACAAAAACATTGACATTACATTTGGCTACATGGTATCTGTGCAACTTCAAGTAAATTGTGACCATGTTTCTCATTTTAAACTCAGGAGGTTGGCCCTGGATTTAAAGCTCAGCTGGCTTCAGAAAGGTTGAGCCCCTTTGGAGATAATGCTCTGAGCAAACAGAAAGATAATGTTCTAGAGTCTAGGCTGAATATGATCCCAATGCAGTCTATTCCATATCCGTGTCACTCTCATACCTGTCCTTATCCAGACAGACCCAGGAGAATATCAAATTCCCAATGTCACTATTTCTATATGGAAATATTTTGGGATTTTTTTATGTTGAACTAATAACTGAAAAATGACCCGAAAGTAAGCATTTCACTGTTGTTTGAAGCATGTGACAAATACATTTTTGTTTTATGTTGATTTGATAGTGTGTCAGAGGGAGTCCTAAAATCCCATTAGAACACTAGTCCAGAAAGACAGGGAGTGCACCTGTACAACTATTGTGATTTCATTATCACTTCAATGGTGTCAGTTATGTGTACATTTTCTGTCCGTTGAATGGTTCATTGTATTGTGTTAATCCATTTGAAGCCAAGTAAGTCAGGTTGGTTAACATGAACCAAGAAAGAAACAATGTAACGTCTTGAAATGTAACGTTACATTGCTAGCCTGTTCATTGTCTCATTGTAGTCAGGGTCTGAGTCTGGGCCACCCGTTCAAAATGATCTTCGATAATTACAAAATAAACAATTAGGCCGATGAATTTTATTATATTTTTCTATCTATAGAATCGTCACAGATTTTTAAAATGACAAAAAGTAGCCTACCAGTAGTTACTCAATCCAATCGCCTACCAATAGGCTACAGCCTAGGCAGCACCCATCATAAATAAGACATCAATCATGATAGATAGAGCACTGGATTTCGCTACAGGGAATTCCCAGAACCCTGTTTAGTGAGCTAGCTGAAACATATTTAGGTGTTGTACAAATATTATTATTAATGAGTAGTATCTGCAAATTGCATAACAAAAGAACACAACACAACATTAGACAAAACTATAACAGCATCATCGTTTAACGTTCGAGCGCTCTGGTGCACCTTACCTAAAAAGCGAGTCCACTTTCTATTCTCGTAGAAGGGTGACAAATGGCTCTTGCTAAAGCAGAATTTTCGGTAAAATGCGAATTTATCAAAAAGTCGAGTTCCTTTAGTTACCAACACGGTTTCAGTGCGCGTTGTTGTGTATCCTCCGTTCCGTTATTTGCGACCTCGAGCCAACCTCGTGCGGTTGAGCTAAAAAGCCTGTTCCGGAGCCATCTGGTATCCTGTCAGTCCTTACCCAAATAAAAAGAGCACTTCCTTGACGGACTCACTTCTCTGTCACTAGACAATCACGCGGGGGTTAGTCTATTCGGAGGTTCAAACTATTTCAAGAATGTATACTCAATTCGGAGGTTCAAATTATTTCAAGAATGTATCATTCACAACGGTTCTTAATAAAAATGGAGGAAGATAGTTTCCGAAGAGCTTTCTTAAAAAATCTCTCTCAAATCGGCATTCCTTCTCTCACCACACGAGGATAGTACTCTGGACCAATCGAGCGCGCCGAAGCTACTCTATAGCGCTTGGTACTACGTCTACGTTCTCCAGTGTGACATGCAAACGACTTTGTCTGTAGCCTATCCTTACATTTTTACAGAAATTTGAATTGAATAGCCCATACATATAGAATTGTGAGGGATGGATAGATCATCACTTTTTATTTGCTGCTGAAGCTGACAACTGATGTTATTTTCTATCTAGTTGCTTCTCTCCACTCCCCTTTCCACACGTGTCTGTGTGTGTCGGTGTGTGCATACCTGAGCCACACCATGGTTAGTTACACTGATTTCACATGCAAAAATATCCCTCCAAGCAACATCAACATGAGGTGCTCAGCTGATTCCCCAATGAGCTTATTTTTCATTCCTCTCTGTCAACACGATCTCACACTGAATTCGTTCAAATATGTACAAAGGTATTTTAGAAGATCTTGTGCTTTTTTGTGCGTTTTTATGTTGCTTACTTAGGGTGAAAATACACACATGTTTGTGGAACTTCATTCATAGGAAAATACATTTTGTTGGGGGCAAACATTCAAACAATATTTTGAAAGTTATTGGAGCAATGCATTTTGGGCAATGGTGTTCTACACTGCCTTTTTTGTGTCCCACTGTGACGGATTTCCTCCTCTTCGTCTGAGGAGGAGTAAGGATCGGACCAAAGCGCAGCGTGGTAAGTGTCCATATTGATTTATTTAAAAAAAAAACATAGCTGGACACTGGAACAAAATAATAAACGTGAATCAACGAAACAGTCCCGTGTGGGGCAAACACTGACAGGGAAATAACCCACCCCCCCCCCCAAAAGGTGCGGACTCTTGCCGCAAAACCTGAACCTATAGGTGAGGGTCTGGGTGGGCGTCTGTCCGCGGTGGCGGATCTGGCCCGGGACGTGGACCCCACTTCACCACAATTTTTGTCAGCCTCCTCAACTGCCCCCGTGGACTCTTACGAGCGGCGACCCTCGCCGCCGACCTCCGACTGGGGACCCTAGCCATGGGTCCCGAATGGATGGGAGATTCCGGGACAGGCGGGAGACTCCGGCAGCTCCTGGCTGACTGACGGCTCCGGTGGCTCCTTGCTGACTGGCGGCTCCGGCGGCTCAGGATAGACTGGCGGCTCCGGCAGCTCAGGACAGACTGGCGGCTCCGTCGGCTCAGGACAGACTGGCGGCTCCGGCGGCTCAGGACAGACTGGACAGACTGGCGGCCCAACCTTACCTGGTTGAATGCTCCCCGTAGCCAGGCCAGTGCGGCGAGGTGGAATAGCCCGCACAGGGCTGTGCTGGCGAACCGGGGACACCATGCGTAAGGCTGGTGCCATGTACGCCGGCCTGAGGAGACTCACTGGAGACCAGATGTGCTGAGCCGGCTTCATGGCACCTGGCTCGATGCCCACTCTAGCCCACCCGATATGAGGAGCTGGAATGTACTGCACCGGGCTATGCACACGCACCGGGGACACCGTGCGCTCCACCGCATAACACGGTGCCTGCCCGTTCCCTCTCGCTCTCCGGTAAGCACGGGAGTTGGCTCAGGTGTCCTACCTGACTTAGCCACACGCCCCGTGCCCCCCCCCCAATACATTTTTGGGGCTCACTCTCGGGCTTCCATCCGCGCTGCCGTGCTGCCTCCTCATACCACTACCTCTCGGCTTTCGCTGCCTCCAGCCTGTGCCCATGGTCCCTTGCAGTCCAGAATCTCCTCCCAAGTGTCCATATTGATTTATTCTAAAAAACACAACTGGACACCGGAACAAAATAATAAACGTGAATCAACAAAACAGTCCCGTGTGGCGACAAACACTGACACGGAAACAAACACCCACAAACCAAAAGTGAAACCCAGGATACCTAAGTGTGATTCTCAATCAGAGACAACTAACGACACCTGCCTCTGATTGAGAACCATACTAGGCCGAACACAAAAACCAACATAGAAAAACAAACAGACTGCCCACCCCAACTCACGCCCTGACCATACTAAAACAAAGAATAAAATAACAGAACTATGGTCAGAACGTGACACTCACATTTACTTTTACAAAAAACGAGCGTGTTAACAACCCAATATTGTTAATCAACCAGGTTGTCACCAAAATACTAATAATATAATAGTACCCTTACATTTAAATTTAAATCAATTTTTAAGAGGGTTTTTTTTTAAGAGGGTTGCTAGTTTGGAGTAAAAAGCTGTGTGGTATCGATGAAGGCATCGGGAGATACATTTTCATGATGGGAAATTAATTAATTGATTAATGTGGGGAAAAAGAAGACCTGCAAAAAATCTGTTTGGTTTAAATTCCCCTGGTGTAACTGCATGGTATTTGCAACTATACCGAGTCTGGACTATGACCAATCAAGCCACATCAATGCAGATAAACAGGTTAATGTAAAATAATGAATTATGTTGACTTAAACTTATGGCAATTCCAAGGCCGTTTCATGATGATTATTACGGTCGTGCCAATAATTGTATATACTTTGGCTATTGTAACAAGGCATATGCCAGCATTGTAGGCCTACTGGATTCTGCCCAGAGGCCTACTATGCTTTCATGGCAATGGCTGTTGGAGCTCACTTTGCCAGGTGTGAGCCCTGGTTAGAGTCCCTGTTGCAGCTTTCACTTTCTTCCACTACACTGGTGGCAGCATTGGGATCATGTCCAGCTCACTTCTAGTTACAGTATGTGTTCGTCTAGCATTTTGTATTTCAACATTATGTTGGGTGTATTTACATTGATATATCTGGTGAACAATGGATATGTAACAATGGTTAGAAATAGTCACTACACATGTGATCAAGCCTTACATCAAAGTTGCCTGAAGCTGAATGGAATGTGCAATGTCCTGACCAGTTATTCAGAAGAAAACCCTCTGTGACTGTCTAATTTACATAAGTTCATTTTCCAGTGTGGACACAAAACAAACACATTCTACACATTTACAAACTACCTGTTGAAAGTGTTATTACAACCATGATGTTATTTTGTTACTTAAGCTTATACATCTAATGACCTGACAGTGACATATGGGTAGACAAATCATTTAAGTTTGTTAAGCAACAAAACACAACTTATCCTTTTTTTAGGATGCAAACCAATAATATGAATCACTGTTGATCCATCCTGTTCTTACTTAATGAGACGGATGTATGATTTTTTATGGCCTAAAATCCAGTGATGAAGGACGAAGCTCCTCTTGGTTCTCATTGGCGAAGACTGAACAAAAGTTATGGGTTATATGTCTCCTATACCACTTTGCCCAACATGTTACACCCTAGAGGTTGTAAATAAACCCATTAAGGTGATATACAGTCACTTGTATCATTATTATAGGGCTGTGAAACCCATAGCTGAATGGGTTTTCTCACTTGAAATTGCTACTGACATTGAACATATGTATGAGGTATTTCATTCATTTCAGACTCTCCTATTCCTAACATCTTATACTCAATCGGTTGTAAAAAAAATATATATAAAAAAATCAACCGTTTTAAGTTGATAATTACTTGTATCATTATTATAGGGCTGTGAAACCCATAGCCGAATGGCTTCAGACAGAGCATTTCTCTGTTTTGTAACATGGCAAACAGAGCCATTTCTGTTTTGTAACAGGTGGTGTCCATTTATTTACAGAACTGTGTTGATTAATTATTGCTTTCTTCACTGGAATACAGAATATTTATTAAATGCCAAATATATCAAAAGATAAATCAAGCAGAGATTTAAGACTATTTAACCATGTTAATCATTACTGAAACATGCAAATGACTAACATTGAACCATTTAAGATAATGAATACATGACAACTAGATACAAATGTTTTATTACAAATAATTCATACTAAAGTCAAAAGTTGGCTATAACATGAGTACAAACAAAGTGAGTGTGTGTATGTGTGTAAGTGTTTGTGTATGTGTGTGTGTATTATTGTGTGTATTATAATTTCCCATCATAAAAATGTATCCCCATTCCCCAATCAAATACCTTCATCGATACAACAAAAAATACATGTATTTTTTCTCCAATCTGGCAACCCTCATAAAATTCGACATAGCCTTGTATAAAATGCATTATGAAAGAAACGGTGTATGGTACACGAAAAGGGAAGCCTTGTGTTAAATGCCTTATGAAGAACATTTTGTAATGTACTGTAGGCTCCACAAAATCTGAAATGCATTGTAAAGAAAGTTGTGTAGGCCTACTGTTGCCTACATGGAAAAAGAGCCTTTCTGACTACAAGTGCACTAGCATCCCAAAGTATTAAGTTAAAACAAGCATAGAAAACAGTATTGGCATTAATAAATTAAAAAAGAACAAGGTAAGGCTACTATTATATCATAATTATTTAGGTGACAGCCTGGTTGATTAACAATATTGGGTTGTTAACACATTCGTTTTATTATGTAGATACATGTGGGACACAAAAAAGTCAGTGTAGGATACCGTTGCCCATCATGCACTGCTCTAATAACTTTCAAAAGATCGTTCCAAAGTTTGCCCCCCAAAAATGTATTTTTGCTAGGAATGAAGTTGCACAAAAATGTGAATTTTCCTACGAATTAAGTCACACAAAATGTATGTCTTTTTACACAAATAAAGCCACACACAAATGCAGAGAATCTGCTGAAATACATTTTGTACATATTTGAAGATGGATTTAGTAAATATCTTTACAGTACATTAATACAGAAAAAGCTAAATAGTCCTAGCATATTAATGTTGTTTTTTCACAGCTGAATATATTGTTAAGTATTGGAAGTGTGTGGTCACACACAAACATTATTCCTGTGTGCCAGAGATGACTGAGCAGAACCGATCCACCCCAGAGACTGACGGCTCACTCTGAAATGACAGATGACAGCCTTGTGACAAGACAGAGACAGAGACAGCCAGACCACTGTGACTCAGCCGGACAGAGGGCCTCTGTTTGTTTGTGTGTTTGTGCGTGTGTTTGTGCGTGTGCGTGTGTGTGCGTGTGTGTGTGTGTGTGTGTGTGTGTGTGTGTGTGTGTGTGTGTGTGTGTGTGTGTGTGTGTGTGTGTGTGTGTGTGTGTGTGTGTGTGTGTGTGTGTGTGTGTGTGTGTGTGTGTGTGTGTGCGTGTGCGTGTGCGTGCGCGTGCGTGTGCGTGGGCGTGTGTGTGTTTGTGTGTGTGTGTGTGTGTCAGGCCCGACTCCAGGATGACATGCCTGAGGGGCATTTGAAATCCATCGGAGAGAACAACTAGTATTGCTTAGAGCCCTAATAATACAATGTAATGTAGATTGGTCCTATTACTGTTTAAATGTAAATCAAATCAAAACAAATTTATTTAAATAGCCCTTCTTACATCAGTTGATAGCAAGCAATTCAGGTGTAGAAGCACGGTGGCTAGGAAGAAACCTAGAGAGGAACCAGGCTATGAGGGGTGGCAAGTCCTCTTCTGGCTGTGCCGGGTGGAGATTATAACAGAACATGGCCAAGATGTTCAAATGTTCATAAATGACCAGCATGGTGAAATAATAATAATCACAGTAGTTTGTTGTGGTTTGCTGATATCATGGTAGTGGTGGGGTTATGGAATAGACAACGAACACAATTGCATTTTATAGATGGAATTTTGAATGCACAGAGATACCGTGACGAGATCCTGAGGCCAATTGTCGTGCCAATCCTCCGTCACCTATCTCCCCATGTCACCCATTGAGCATGTTTGGCATGCTCTGGATCGACGTGTACAACAAAGTGTTCCAGTTCCTGCCAATATTCTGCAACTTCGCTCAGCCCTTGAAGAGGAGTGGGACAACATTCCACAGGCCACAATCAACAGCCTATCAACTTTGTGAAGGAGATGTGTTGCCTGCATGAGGCAACACACCAGATAATGACTTTAGATCCACATCACTAACTTTCTTTTAAGTATCTGTGACCAACATATGCATATCTGTATTCCCAGTCATGAGAAATCCATAGATTAGTCCTAATGAATTGATTTCAATTGACTGATTTCATTTTATGAACTGTATGTCTGTAAAACCTATTTTTGTTCAGTAGATACACTGTACTAGTCAAAAGTTTGGACACACCTACTCATTCAGGGGTTTTCTTCATTTTTAAAATGTTCTACATTGTAGAATAATCTATGAAATAACTATGAAATAACACATATGGAATCATGTAGTCAACAAATGAAAATATATTTTATATTTGAGATTCTTCAAAGTTGTCACCCTTTACCTTCACAACAGCGTTGCACACTCTTGGTTTGTTTGAACAATAGAGATATTATGGAGATTATTTCGTTTTCAAATAACCAAAAGTGAGAGGTTGTAATCTGAATAAAGGGAAAAAGGCCATTCTTAACCATGGCGTGAGACATTCTTGCTACATTGCTAGAGAACCAGTTCGGAGAGGTCTAATACTTAAATATTTAATAAATAATTTGTGCCTTACAAATTCAGATTCATTATAAAAATAGGCCCTTTGTAACATAGTTCGTCTGTTGTTTGAAGAGAGTCAGACCGAAATGCAGCGTGTAGGTTACTCATGACTTTTAATGAAGATAATGCGGTACATGAAATAACTGAAGAAGAAAACAACAAACGAGTGAAACTAATTACAGCCTATCTGGTGACTAACACAGAGACAGGTACAATCACCCACGAAATACAACGCGCACTCAGGCTACCTAAATACGGTTCCCAATCAGAGACAACGAGAATCAGCTGACTCCAATTAGGAATCGCCTCAGGCAGCCAAGCCTAACTAGACACACCACTAATAATACACACTCCCAATTAATACAAACCCCAATACGAAATACAACATATAAACCCATGTTACACCCTGGCCTACCCAAACATATAACAAAAACACAAGATACAATGACCAAGGCGTGACACCCTTTTAATTTTGTCCGGCTTGCCATTCCATAAAATTTAATCTTTTTTGCTCATGTAATTGAAAAATCAGTCGCTAGGTGTAGACAAGACCATAACTGTCACGTCTAATCAAGGTGGGTGGAATCAGGCGCAGAGAGCAAATAGCGATAATAAGTTTATTCTCCGGTGAACAAAATAAACACGGTCAACCCAAATACAAACAGGGTGAAATAATCCAAAACAGGATAACAGACTAACCGGAGAATAATAAACACAAAAACACCGACAGACGAAAGGAATGACAAAATAAACAATCCCGCACAAAACAAGGGCGGGACAACCTACATTATATACAGACACTAATTAACTAAACAACACACAGGTGAAAACAATCAGACAAAACCAATAGATACACGAAAAGGGATCGGTAGTGGCTAGTAGGACGGTGACGACGACCGCCGAGCACAGCCTGAACGGGCAGGAGAGCCAACCTCGGCAGAAGTCGTGACAATAACCAAGTAGGTAAACTGGGATATAACTAAGGAGTTAATGATTTTTACACAAATAGACATGGTAGCAAGATCTTATCTATTTTTACTAACTTTCTATTCAAATGTATTGGAGTGATATATTAATTTAAGGTTAGCAGTGGGGTTAAGATTGGGGTTAAGATTAGGGTTAAAATGTTATGACTTTGTGGCTGTGCCAGCTAGTGACTTCCCTGCAGAACTGCCTCCAGTAGTCATCCCAATAAATGCCAACCTGCTGTTGATCTTTCTTCATATGATGCCCTGTGGTGTGTGTTTAATATTATGTGTATTTCGGGGAGAGGGATGGGGGGGGACTAAGACACACAGAGGGAGGGGAGGGGGGTTCAGGGGATTTACTGCTTAAGAAACACGCTTGTGATTAGGAAGCAGGGCCATCTGGTAGTCTGTGACACATACACACAGACACACACACACAAACACAGAGAAAGACCCCCCCCCCCCCACACACATACAAACACATAGAGCATCACCTGAGTGGCTCTCTCCTGTTCAACCCCATCCACCACAATACCACATGCTAATGAGGCTCTCTGAAGTTTAAATAGTTTATTTGAAATTTTCCACACAGACAAAACGAACAATAACACAGAGCAATCCACAAAAGACATACATATGAAACAACAAGAAGACAGAGACACACACAGTCCCCTCTCCGATTTCATTGTGGGGGACAAAAAAATAAAAAACAAAAACAGCGATGTCCATGTCTTCCAAGAATAAAACAAGTTGAATAGGTGAATTAGAAAATAATGTCATTCTACTTTATTGACAATTGTTCTTCCATGATAAGTATTTATATCTATTTCCCACCCCTCTCCCTAATCTCCTTCTCACCCAAACAAATGATCATAAGTATTAAATTCCAATGGTACAAACAGCAACTGTCATGTTTGTCATTTATTGTCATGTCTTGTCCCTGTGCTCCCCATGCTATTCGTTTCCCTCTGCTGGTCTTGTTTGGTTCTATCCCTCTCTCTCCCCCTCCCTCTCTCACTCTCTCGCTCTCTCTTCCCTCTGTCGTTCCGTTCCTGCTCCCAGCTGTTCCTATTCCCCTAATCATCATTTAGTCTTCCCACACCTGTTCCCGATCTTTTCCCCTGATTAGACTCCCTATTTATTCCTTTGTGATCCGTTCCTGTGCCGTCGGTTCCTTGTTTTGTATTCCATGCTGTAATTGCGTTTCGCCCTGTCCTGTCGTGTTTTTTTGCCGTGATTGTGTATCACCCTGTCCTGTCGTGTTTTGTGCCTTCTTCAGACGCTGCGTGTGAGCAGGTGTCTCAGTTGACTACGGCCTGCGCCTACCCGAAGCGACCTGCAGTCTGTGGCCGCTTCTCCAGTTGTTTTCCCCTCTACTATCTAGAGGATTTCAGTTATTCGGTTTTGAGCATTAATAAACTCTGTTTCTGTTAAGTCGCGTTTGGGTCCTCCTTCACCTGCATAACAGAAGGAACCGACCAAAGAATGGACCCAGCGACTTCAGACGCTCGTTACACTGCCGTCGAGATCCAAGGAGCCATGCTCGGCAGACACGAGCAGGAATTGTCCGCTGCTCGCCAGGCCGTGGAAAACCTGGCTGCTCAGGTTTCCGACCTCTCTGGACAGTTCCAGAGTCTACGTCTCGTGCCACCTGTTACTTCCTGGCCTGCCGAGCCTCCAGAACCTAGGGTTAATAACCCACCTTGCTACTCCGGGCAGCCCACTGAGTGCCGCTCTTTTCTCACGCAGTGTGAGATTGTGTTCTCTCTCCAACCCAACACATACTCTAGAGAGAGAGCTCGGGTTGCTTACGTCATTTCACTCCTCACTGGCCGGGCTCGAGAATGGGGCACAGCTATCTGGGAGGCAAGGGCTGTTTGCTCTAACGATTTCCAGAACTTTAAAGAGGAGATGATTCGGGTTTTTGACCGTTCAGTTTTTGGTGGGGAGGCTTCTAGGGCCCTGGCTTCCTTATGCCAAGGTGAACGGTCCATAACGGATTATTCCATTGAGTTTCGCACTCTTGCTGCCTCTAGTGAGTGGAACGAGCCGGCGCTGCTCGCTCGTTTTCTGGAGGGACTCCACGCAGTGGTTAAGGATGAGATTCTCTCCCGGGAGGTTCCATCAGATGTGGACTCTTTGATTGCTCTCGCCATCCGCATAGAACGACGGGTAGATCTTCGTCACCGGGCTCGTGGAAGAGAGCTCGCATCAACGGTGTTTCCCTGCTCCGCATCGCAACCATCTCCCTCCTCTGGCTTTGAGACTGAGCCCATGCAGCTGGGAGGGATTCGCATCTCGAATAAGGAGAGGGAACGGAGGATCACCAACCGCCTGTGCCTCTATTGCGGAGTTGCTGGACATTTTGTTTATTCATGTCCAGTAAGAGGCCAGAGTCCATCAGTAAGCGGAGGGCTACTGGTGAGCGCTACTACTCAGGTCCCTTCATCTAGATCTTGTACTACTATGTCGGTCCATCTACGCTGGACCGGTTCGGGTGCTACATGCAGTGCTTTGATTGACTCTGGGGCTGAGGGTTGTTTCATGGACGAAGCATGGGTTCGGAAACATAACATTCCTTTCAGACCGTTAGACAGGCCTACGCCCATGTTTGCCTTAGATGGTAGTCATCTTCCCAGTATCAAATTTGAGACACTACCTTTAACTCTCACAGTATCTGGTAACCACAGTGAGACTATTTCTTTTTTGATTTTCCATTCACCGTTTACACCTGTTGTTTTGGGTCATCCCTGGCTAGTATGTCATAATCCTTCTATTAATTGGTCTAGTAATTCTATCCTATCCTGGAACGTTTCTTGTCATGTGAAGTGTTTAATGTCTGCCATCCCTCCCGTTTCTTCTCTCCCTACTTCTCAGGAGGAACCTGGCGATTTGACAGGAGTGCCGGAGGAATATCATGATCTGCGCACGGTCTTCAGTCGGTCCCGAGCCAACTCCCTTCCTCCTCACCGGTCGTATGATTGTAGTATTGATCTCCTTCCAGGGACCACGCCTCCTCGAGGTAGACTATACTCTCTGTCGGCTCCCGAACGTAAGGCTCTCGAGGATTATTTGTCTGTGTCTCTTGACGCCGGTACCATAGTGCCTTCTTCTTCTCCGGCCGGGGCGGGGTTCTTTTTGTTAAGAAGAAGGACGGTACTCTGCGCCCCTGCGTGGATTATCGAGGGCTGAATGACATAACGGTTAAGAATCGTTATCCGCTTCCCCTTATGTCATCAGCCTTCGAGATTCTGCAGGGAGCCAGGTGCTTTACTAAGTTGGACCTTCGTAACGCTTACCATCTCGTGCGCATCAGAGAGGGGGACGAGTGGAAAACGGCGTTTAACACTCCGTTAGGGCATTTTGAGTACCGGGTTCTGCCGTTCGGTCTCGCCAATGCGCCAGCTGTTTTTCAGGCATTAGTTAATGATGTTCTGAGAGACATGCTGAACATTTTTGTTTTTGTCTATCTTGACGATATCCTGATTTTTTCTCCGTCACTCGAGATTCATGTTCAGCACGTTCGACGTGTTCTACAGCGCCTTTTAGAGAATTGTCTCTACGTAAAGGCTGAGAAGTGCTCTTTTCATGTCTCCTCCGTTACTTTTCTCGGTTCCGTTATTTCCGCTGAAGGCATTCAGATGGATTCCGCTAAGGTCCAAGCTGTCAGTGATTGGCCCGTTCCAAGGTCACGTGTCGAGTTGCAGCGCTTTTTAGGTTTCGCTAATTTCTATCGGCGTTTCATTCGTAATTTCGGTCAAGTTGCTGCCCCTCTCACAGCTCTTACTTCTGTCAAGACGTGTTTTAAGTGGTCCGGTTCCGCCCAGGGAGCTTTTGATCTTCTAAAAGAACGTTTACGTCCGCTCCTATCCTCGTTACTCCTGACGTCACTAGACAATTCATTGTCGAGGTTGACGCTTCAGAGGTAGGCGTGGGAGCCATTCTATCCCAGCGCTTCCAGTCTGACGATAAGGTTCATCCGTGCGCTTATTTTTCTCATCGCCTGTCGCCATCTGAGCGCAACTATGATGTGGGTAACCGTGAACTGCTCGCCATCCGCTTAGCCCTAGGCGAATGGCGACAGTGGTGGGGGGGGCGACCGTTCCTTTTGTCGTTTGGACAGACCATAAGAACCTTGAGTACATCCGTTCTGCCAAACGACTTAATGCCCGTCAAGCTCGTTGGGCGTTGTTTTTCGCTCGTTTCGAGTTTGTGATTTCTTACCGTCCGGGTAGCAAGAACACCAAGCCTGATGCCTTATCCCGTCTGTTTAGTTCTTCTGTGGCTTCTACTGATCCCGAGGGGATTCTTCCTTATGGGCGTGTTGTCGGGTTGACAGTCTGGGGAATTGAAAGACAGGTTAAGCAAGCACTCACGCACACTGCGTCGCCGCGCGCTTGTCCTAGTAACCTCCTTTTCGTTCCTGTTTCCACTCGTCTGGCTGTTCTTCAGTGGGCTCACTCTGCCAAGTTAGCTGGTCATCCCGGTGTTCGAGGCACTCTTGCGTCTATTCGCCAGCGCTTTTGGTGGCCGACTCAGGAGCGTGACACGCGCCGTTTCGTGGCTGCGTGTTCAGACTGCGCGCAGAAGAAGTCTGGTAATTTTTTTCTGCTTCTGCTCCTGGTCTTGCTGGGTCTCAGTCTGTTCCCTGCCATCGCATCTCTCCTGTTCTTGTCCCTGCCCTTGCTGTGTCTCAGTCTGTCCCTAGTTCTCATTTTTTTTTAGAGTAGTACCCTAGTTTCCCTTTTTATCGTTTTTCGTTACGGTCCTGAGGAGAGGAGTTGGGTTCTTTCTCGGGACGTGCTGGACCGTTTGATCTATGATTTCCTCCGTTGCCGCCAGTGTTCCTCCTCGAGAGCGCCAGGAGGCGCTCGGTGAGTGGGGGGGTACTGTCATGTTTGTCATTTATTGTCATGTCTTGTCCCTGTGCTCCCCATGCTATTCGTTTCCCTCTGCTGGTCTTGTTTGGTTCTATCTCTCTCTCCCCTCCCTCTCTCACTCTCTCGCTCTCTCTTCCCTCTGTCGTTCCGTTCCTGCTCCCAGCTGTTCCTATTCCCCTAATCATCATTTAGTCTTCCCACACCTGTTCCCGATCCTTTCCCCTGATTAGACTCCCTATTTATTCCTTTGTGATCCGTTCCTGTGCCGTCGGTTCCTTGTTTTGTATTCCATGCTGTAATTGCGTTTCGCCCTGTCCTGTCGTGTTTTTTGCCGTGATTGTGTATCACCCTGTCCTGTCGTGTTTTGTGCCTTCTTCAGACGCTGCGTGTGAGCAGGTGTCTCAGTTGACTACGGCCTGCGCCTACCCGAAGCGACCTGCAGTCTGTGGCCGCTTCTCCAGTTGTTTTCCCCTCTACTATCTAGAGGATTTCAGTTATTCGGTTTTGAGCATTAATAAACTCTGTTTCTGTTAAGTCGCGTTTGGGTCCTCCTTCACCTGCATAACAGCAACACCCAGATGCTTGGTGGGTTATGGGTTGGCAATCGCCTTCAACAGTATATTCGCATACTCATCTTCTATAAACCGAACTACAGTGCTCCAGATATGCAAGAGCTTGTCAAGTTTACCCTGGTGGACATTAGTCAGTGTTTACAGAAGAAACAACCACGCCAGGTTTCTGAGCCACAAGGAATTGTTAGGTTTCGTGTCATCTATCCATGGTTGAATAATTGTTATTCTAGCAGCGTACCACATATGAGCTAAGATTTTGTTAGGACATTACAGTGCAGGGTTAGCCGAGTGTAGACCCAAAACAAATTTGAGAGGCTGTTACCAACTGGAGAGCCCAAAATATTTGAGATGTCTCTTTCCACTTGTGTGCCTCTTACGTTTTTGGCATTCCCCAGAACATGCAGGGTCTTCTGACAACAGGTGTAGTTTGTACTTCTGTATTATTTTATAGTTTTATAGGAACAACACATTTGATTTGCTCTAGTATGAATCCCATTCACAATTATCGATGGTCTCCCGAAGGTCTTGCTGCCATGCACGTTTGTTACTATCATTGTTGACCTTGCCTATTGTAAAAAGGCTGCTGTATATGTAGGTTATTTTCTTATTTTTTAAGGAGCTAGCATGGACTATACATTTTTCCATCTTATTAAGGCTAGATTCCTCCTAGCTCCTGGCTGGAGGAAACAGTGAAATTGTGAGTGCGGTAAACCATATTCTTGTTTCAATTTCAGGAAATACTTACGGAAGCCATCATTAAAACAAATCATTCAATGTTGTAAATCCAGCTTTGTACCAATTCCTCAAGCCACTGTCTATGCATGAAGGAAAGAAGGGATTGATAACGACTTACACACAGAATGTCATATGAAAAGCTGCTTTTCTAGTATTCCATGAGTCAATGGTGTTTGTGACAATAGGATTCTCCTTTAGGCTTTTATCTTGAGATATTTTCCCTAAAAAAGTTAGGTCTGTCAGAGATCCGAAAGCAACAACCCTCAGATTCCAGATCCAACCATGTTGAGTTTGGGTGTTGAATAATCCACTCAGAAAGTATCTTAAATTGTGTGGACCAGTGATAGTACTGAAAGTTAGCTACAGACACATTTCAGTTGGACTTTTTCTAATGGCATTTTAGGTCGCTTATTGTTCCAAGTAAATATGGACATTGCTCTGTGAATTGATTTGGAAAAACTTCCCAGGGATATGATTTGGGATCATCTGCAAAGGATATACTGTAACACCTGGGGGAGTATATTCATTATAATCACAGCAATACGTCCTAACCAAGAGAGTGACAATGAGGTCCACCTAATCAGGAGGTTTGCTGAAGTTCTCATGCCTCCTCCTGCATGTAATCATTTCTTCATAGCTTCCCTCCCTCTGCCGGCTGGACACACTTACCATCTGTTAGCTCCACAGCTAGGTTATACTTGAACATCAACATACCTGTCAAAAATAGAGGGAGAGAGAGAGAAGGGCGGGAGGGAGAGAGAAGGGGGAAGAGTCCATGTACAGATTTATACAGCTAGGGTAAACCAACAACCTTCCTGTCGACATACAGGTTTGTTTTTGCAGTCTTCACTCCTTCAAGATGTGTACTGTAGTAGCATGTTAGATGTAGTACTTGTTTGTCTGTCTTCCCCCCAACTGCCAGGTTACACACAACTTTATCACTCAAACAACTAGGCTAAACACAACCGCACAGCCTATCAGAGTCGTGTTATCAGAGAAAGAGAGAGAAGGAGAGTCAGGAGAGGGAGAGCTTCATTTAATTTTTGTTTATCATCTATTTCACTTGCTGTGTCAATGTAAACATATGTTTCCCATGCCAATAAATCACATTGGAGAGAGAGAGAGAGAGAGAGAGAGAGAGAGAGAGAGAGAGAGAGAGAGAGAGAGAGAGAGAGAGAGAGAGAGAGAGAGAGAGAGAGAGAGAGAGAGAGAGAGAGAGAGAGAGAGAGAGAGAATGGTGTTATATCAAACTAGCCAACTGTCAGGTTGAATGCATAGCATCCCTAGCCAAGGATTAAATCATAATTAAATAGCACCATGCAGTACCATGCAGCAGTAGAGATCTAATCAGAACTCTGCAGCCATTAGGCTTGCTCTCTCTCTGGCTGGCTCCCTTAGTATGGTGGTCTGAGATGCTCTTCTTTCCCGCTCTCCTATGCTAATAGGATACATATGCTAATACGATACATATTCACAGTCCTAAAACACACACTTCTAGGCACAGGGAATGGGATACAGTCACTCTGCGTGTGGTTCTTAGCACCCCAAACACTAAATGCATACTCATACTATCACAGGCACAAACACACACACCTGCATACACATACACACACACACGCACACAAACACGCACACACACACACACACTCACACACACTCACACTCACACATACACACACACACGCACACATGCATGCACATAAACACACAAACACACAAACACACCTGCATACACACAGACACACTCAGACTCGTCTTCAGTTGCTGTGTACTTAACACACACTCGTCAGCACCCCGGCATACACACACACCAACACACACACACACACACACACACACACACACACACACACACATTCACAGAGTCAGAACTGATGTTACTCATCTTTGTGCTAGCGAGACGTGCTGAGAGCTTCTGCCTACATGATCCAGCCGCTATCATTCCAACAAGATATCACGGTTTGACACGGTTTGACTTCAGTATTCAACCTTTGTCCAGGGTGGGCATAAATGACAAATCCTTAAGGTAAGGGTTAAGGGCTGGGATAGGGTTACAACAGAAACAACTCAATGGTTAAGTTTATTCTTCCAAATGGTAAAGGTAAGGGTTAAAGACATGATCCGGAACTTTGCGACTACTAGGTATTTTTTAAAGCTTCCGCTTTGGGCTGGATGTGTCAATGTGTAGTTCATACATGCATAATCTATGAGCACAATTACTATCTTAACTCAATTAGACATGAAATCCCTAGTTTGAAGGCAACTCTTTTTCTGGAAGCTGTGCTAAACCATTTCCCCTACATTTCCCCCCAAGTGGACCATCCCCCTAGCAATTCATGTTCTAGCGAATGAGATTCAGCCCCTCGCCATTTGAATGACAGCTAGCAAGATGCACACAGAGCAGAGCAAGAGAAATGATGTGGTGCACATACTGTACATGCACATACATGTATGTGACGTAGTACACCATTTTCGGAGGCCACTTTTCGGGGACACTAATTTCAGAAATACTGTCCAGAAAGAATACTAAGATAATTTCCTTACGGTTTGACCTAGCACTGGTATTGCAAACCGCAAACCGCAAGGCTACTTTATGGTAATAGTGCTCACTGTTGCCCCTAGTGGCCGCCATCTCCCAACATCATTGGGACCTGAACGAACGTAGAATATTGCCTTGGATCTCAACTGACCTGGCTGATTATACGCCATAACAACCAGCCCTAGCAGCATGACATCCAGACGACTCATCAAGCTCACATCGTTTCCATGAGAGTGTGTGTGTGTGTGTGTGTGTGTGTGTGTGTGTGTGTGTGTGTGTGTGTGTGTGTGTGTGTGTGTGTGTGTGTGTGTGTGTGTGTGTGTGTGTGTGTGTGTGTGTGTGTGTGTGTGTGTGTGTGTGTGTGTGTGTGTGTGTGTGTGTGTGTGTGTGTGTGTGCAATGTGCATGCGTGCAATGTTTCCACGAGAGTGTGTGTGTGTGCATGCATACATCTGTGTGTGTGTGTGCATATGTGTGTGCATGAGTTGGTGTGTGCATGAGTGTGTGCATGAGTGTGTGCATGAGTGTGTGCATGAGAGTGTGCGTGTGTTCGTGCGTGTGTAGAATCTTTGTATGTGGTGCATATGATTATATCTCACATATATAACACATGCATTACGCAATAACAACATTATGTTGTTGACACTTCTGCTCTCAATGGGAGATTTCCCCTCAGTCTTTCAGGAATCTGGAGTTTGTAGTCTAACTATACCTCTCTGTTCCACATTGCATCCAAGTACAGTAGCATGCAGTGCTGTGCTCTAACACATACCTCTGGTGTGCAACTCTCCAATTCTACCAACCTTTGTCTTGTTGAGCTTTTGGAAAGATTCCACATCTCCTTCTCCGTCTCCCTGGGTCTAAATATAGGGATGGAAATCGTGACTTTACAGTATCTCAGTATCCCTGCAAGGCTGCCAAACACACCATAGCAGATCCACTATAAGAAACAAAATAATGAAAGTATTCACTTACTAACATATGCATGGAAATACGCACATTTACAGAATAAAGATTAAGAGGAGCTTTCTTTCAATCCCTCAAGTCTCTCCACGGAATCCATAGTCTTATCAATTGAAAACAATAGCACCTGAAAGATACATATATATCTTGCAGACATGCTTAAAAGGGTCAATCTGCCGTTGCTACAGGCTGTAAAATGCAGTGAATGTGTCACTTCAATAACCATTAAAATGTCCTGCATTTTGAATGCACGGGTTTCATTCCTAAAATAATAGTAATCTATCCTAGGCTTTAAACAACCATTTAGATCAGTAATGGGTATTTTCTCTATAGTGTACAAGGTCCAGAAAGGTACATTAGCAGGCCAGTCATAATGTGTATTTTGTCAGGATGTACAGTACCAGACAATAGTTTGGACACACCTACTCATTCAGGGGTTTTTCTTTATTTTTACTATTTTCTACATTGTAGAATAATAGTGAAGACATCAAAACTAGGAAATGGAATACACCGAATCATGTAGTAACCAAACAAGTGTTAAACAAATCCAAATATATTTGAGATTCTTCAAAGTAGCCACCTTTTACCTTGATGACAGCTATGCACACTCTTGGCATTCTCTCAAGCAGCTCCATGAGGTAGTCCCCTGGAAAGAATTTAAATTAACATGTGTTTTAATACCAAAGTCCATATTATGGCAAGAACAGCTCAAATAAGCAAAGAGAAACGACAGTCCATCATTACTTTAAGACATGAAGGTCAGTCAATGTGGAACATTTCAAGAACTTTTAAAGTTTCTTCAAGTGCAGTCACAAAAATAATCAAGCACAATGATGCAACTGGCTCTCATGAGGACCGCCACAGGAAAGGAAGACCCAGAGTTACCTAAGGTGCAGAGGATGAATTCATTACAGTTACCAGCCTCAGAAATTGCAGCCCAAATAAATGCTTCACAGAATTCAAGTAACAGACACATCTCAACATCAACTGTTCAGAGGAGACTGCGTGAATCAGGCCTTCATGGTCGAATTGATGCAAAGAAACCACTACTAAAGGACACCTGTAAGAAGATACTGGCTTGGGCCAAGAAACAACATGGACATTAGACTGGTGGAAATCTGTCATTTGGTCTGATGATTTTTGGTTCCAACAACCGTGTCGTTGTGAGACACGGAGTAGGTGAAAGGATGATCTATGCATGCTCTCACCGTTGCTGCTTGCTATAAACCACCCTCTGACCCCAGCTGTGCCCTCAACACCATATGGGAACTCATTGCCCCCCATCTATCTTCTGAGCTCGTGCTGCTAGATGACCTAAACTGGGACATGCTTAACACCCTGGCAATCCTATAATCTGAGCTTGATGCCCTAAATCTCACACAAATGATCAATAAACCTACCAGGTGCAACCCCAAATCCGTAAACACGGGCACCCTCATAGATATCATCCTAACCAACTTGCCATCCAAATACACCTTTTCAACCAAGATCTCAGCGATCACTGCCTCATTGCCTGCATCCGTAATGGGTCTGAGGTCAAACGACCACCCCTCATCACTGTCAAACGCTCCCTAAAACACTTCAGTGAGCAGGCCTTTCCAATCAACCTGGCCGGGGTATCCTGGAAGGATATTGACTTCATCCTGTCAGCAGAGGATGCCTGGTTATTCTTTAACAGTGCCTTCCTCACCATCCTAAATAAGCATGATCCATTCAAAGAAAATTGAACCGGGAACAAATATAGCCCTTGGTTCACTCCAGACCTGACTGCCCTTGACCAGAACAAAAATATAATGTGGCATACTGCATTAGCATCGAATAGCCCCCGTGATATGCAACTTTTCAGGGAAGTTAGGAACCAACATACACAGGCAGTTAGGAAAGCTAAGGCTAGCTATTTCAAACAGAAATTTGCATCCTGTAGCACAAACACAAACTCCTCCCAGCGGCCCACTGCTCTGAGGCTAGGAAACACTGTCACCACCGATAAATCCACTGTCATTCAGAATTTCAATAAGCATTTTTCAACGGCTGGCCATGCTTTCCACCTGACTACCCCTACCCCGGTCAACTGCCCGGCACCCACAGCAACTCGCCCAAGCCTCCCTGTTTCTCCTTCACCCAAATTCAGATAGCTGATGTTCTGAAAGAGCTGGAAAATCTGTACCCCTACAAATCAGCCAAGCTGGACAATCTGGACCCTCTCTTTCTAAAATGATCTGCCGAAATTGTTGCAACCCCTATTACTAGCTTGTTCAACCTCTCTTTCGTATCATCTGAGATTCCCAAGGACTGAAAAGCTGCCACAATCATCCCACTCTTCAAAGGGGGAAACACTCTATACCCAAATTCCTACAGACCTATATATATCATACCCTACCTTTCTAAGGTCTTTGAAAGCCAAGTTAACAAACAGATCACCGACCATTTCGAATCCCACTCTACCTTCCCCCCTATGCAATCTGGTTTCCGAGCTGGTCATGGGTGCACCTCAGCTATGTTCAAGGTCCTAAACGATAACTGCCATCGATAAGAGACATTACTGTGCAGCCGTATTCATCGACCTGGCCAAGGCTTTCGACTCTGTCAATCAACACATTCTTATCAACAGACTAAACAGTCTCGGCAGACTAAACTCTCCTTCCAGACTCACATTAAGCATCTCCAATCCAAAATTAAATCTAGAATCAGCTTCCTATTTTGCAACCAAGCGTCCTTCACTCATACTGCCAAACATACTCTCGTAAAACTGACCATCCTACCAATCCTCGACTTCGGCGATGTCATTTACAAAATAGCCTCCAACACTCTACTCAACAAATTGGATGCAGTCTATCACAGTGCCATTCGTTTTGTCACCAACGCCCCATATACCACCCACCATTGCGACCTGTATGCTCTCGTTGGCTGGCCCTCGCTTCATACTGTCGCCAAACCCACTGGCTCCAGGTCATCTACAAGTCTCTGCTAGGTAAAGCCCCACCTTATCTCAGCTCACAGGTCACCATAGCAGCACCCACCCGTAGCACGCGCTCCAGCAGTTATATCTCACTTGTCACCACCAAAGCCAATTCCTACTTTGGCAGCCTTCCCTTCCAGTACTCTGTTGCCAATGACTGGTACGAACTGCAAAAATCACATCTCCCTCACTAGATTTAAGCACCAGCTGTCAGAGCAGCTCACAGATCACTGCACCTGTACATAGCCTATCTGTAAATAGCCCATCCAACTACCTCATCCCCATACTCTATTTATTTACTTATCTTGCTCCTTTGCACCCAGGTATCTCTACTTGCACATTCATCTACTGCACATCAATCACTCCAGTGTTTAATTGGTATATTATAATTACTTCGCCACCTTGGCCTTTTTATTGCTTTACCTCCCTTACCTCATTTGCACACACTGTATATAGCCTTTTTTTCTACTGTATTATTGATTGTAGGTTTGTTTATTCCATGTATAATTCTGTGTTGTTGTATGTGTCAAACTGCTTTGCTTATTCTTGGCCAGGTCGCAGTTGTAACTGAGAACTTGTTCTCAACTAGCCTACCTGGTTAAATAAAGGTTAAATAAATAAATAAATAAAATGCGTATTTACAATTCTTTAACGAACAATGCTTTAAGAAGTTTTGAGAAAAAAATATGTGTTAAGGTTGCCAATGAGATGACGGTGGTATTTATGATCACCGGCGACGATGAGACAGGCTATAGGGAGGAGCTCAGGACTTGGCAGTGTGGTACCAGGACAACAACCTCGCCCCCATTCACCATCAATGGGGCTTTAGTGGAGCGGGCCGAGAGCCTCAAGTTCCTCAGTGTCCACATCACTAAGGACCTATCAGGGTTCAAACACACCCACACAGTTGTGAAGAGGGCACGACAATGCCTCTTCTCCCTCAGAAGCCTGAGAGCATCTTGACTGACTGCATTATCGCCTGGTATGACAACTGCTTGGCATGTGACCATAAGGCACTACAGAGTTTAGTGCCTAAGGCCCAGTACATCACTGGAGCCAAGCTTCCTGCCATCCAGGACCTCTATACCAGGTGGTGTCAAAGGAAGGCCCTAAAAATCTCAAAGACTGCAAACACCTATGTCATATTGTGTTCTCTCTGCTACTGTACGGCAATCAGTACCAGAGCGCCAACTCCTGAACAGCTTCCACCCCCAAGCCATAAGAGTGCTGAACATTTAATCAAATGGTATCCTTGACTATTTGCATTTACCCACTTTTAAGCACGGACTCTCCTGCAACAGCTCCATACACACTCACTGGATTCCACACACACACACACACACACACACACACACACACACACACACACACACACACACACACACACACACACACACACACACACACACACACACACACACACACACACACACACACACACACACACACACACACACACACACACACACACACACGCATATAGACGACGCCAAACACACACACATTCACACAGTCACATTTTCACACTCTTCACATACGCTGCTGCAACTAATTATCTATCCTGATCGCTTAGTCACTTTTACCCCTACCTACATCCATAGCTGTGGGAAGTAGGGGTGCTGAGCGTGCTGAAGCACCCCCTGAAAAATAAGAATTTACAACAAATTTATTTTTTAAGGATTTGTTTAAAAAAAATAAGTTGTGCACTGGGCCTTTACTAGTATTAGCAGACTGATATAGACATCTGTAGAGCAAGCAAAAAATGTTTTCAGCATCTACACCTTGGCACAAAAGGTAGTTGTATAATTAAGAACAATAGTTTTGTAATAGAATTGTAAGAGTTGCTTCCCTGTCTCTTTCTCTGTCATTCTAATGGAATCCAGAAAGAACTAAACCCTGTCCTCAAACATTTACATCAAAATATGCAAAGTTATGGGGAAAGACACAAAACATCCACATCAAATGAAATATTTTTTCTCAATAAAATAACATGGAAAATAACCACTTTTTGTGCAGTATTATAATTTACCATCCTTACAAACCACTTAAAGTAAATCTACATTATTGTATTGTACATAGGCTGGTCATCTACAATGGTTGGTCATCTACACTGCATAGAGTGTCTACTAAAATGATTACATTGAGACAGCAAGTGGTTTGTGATGATGTGATGTGATGATGTGGCTCAGTTGGTAGAGCATGACACTTGCAATGCTAGGGTTGTGGGTTTAATTGCCATGGGGACCAGTATGAAAATGTACACCCTCACTACTGTAAGTTTATTTATTTCACCTTTATTTAACCAGGTAGGCAAGTTGAGAACAAGTTCTCATTTACAATTGCGACCTGGCCAAGATAAAGCAAAGCAGTTCGACAGATACAACGACACAGAGTTACACATGGAGTAAAACAAACATACAGTCAATAATACAGTATAAACAAGTCTATATACAATGTAAGCAAATTAGGTGAGAAGGGAGGTAAAGGCAAAAAAGGCTATGGTGGCAAAGTAAATACAATATAGCAAGTAAAACACTGGAATGATAGTTTTGCAATGGAAGAAAGTGCAAAGTAGAAATAAAAATAATGGGGTGCAAAGGAGCAAAATAAATAAATAAATTAAATACAGTTGGGAAAGAGATAGTTGTTCGGGCTAAATTATAGGTGGGCTATGTACAGGTGCAGGTACAGACCGCAGCTGCTTTCCAATCTTTGGGCATCTCAGACGACACGAAAGAGAGGTTGAACAGGCTAGTAATAGGGGTGGCAACAATTTGTAAGTTGCTCTGCATAGAGTGTCTACTAAAATTGATAAGGAATTAATAAACTGTTTCTGTTAGAAATATAAATAAGTTGCATTTGCAAACAGACAAAATGGCGGCGAAAGAAATGGTAGCAGTTTTACGGTCGCACAACCAATTGTACTTGTATTCTTTTTTGCGTTATTTGTAACTTATTTTGTACATGACCAACTGGCAGGTGTCTTCACTGACATTTTCAGCATGTCACTGATTGCGTCTGTAATACCAACATGTTTCAAGCAGAACACCTTAGACCATGTTCCCAAGAATGCAAAGGCAACCTGCCTAAATGACTACAGACCCGTAGCACTCACGTCTGTAGCCATAAAGTGCTTTGAAAGGTTGATGGCTCACATCAACACCATTATCCCGGAAACCCTAGACCCACTCCAGTTTGCATACCGCCCAAACAGATCCACAGATGATGCAATCTCTATTGCACTCCACACTGCCCTTTCCCACCCGGACAAAAGGAACACTTATTTGAGAATGCTGTTCATTGACTACAGCTCAGTGTTCAACACCATAGTACACTCAGAGCTCATCACTAAGCTAAGGATCCTGGGACTAAACACCTCCCTCTGCAACTGGATCATGGACTTCCTGATGGGTCGCCCCCAGGTGGTGAGGGTAGGTAGCAACACATCTGCCATGCTGATCATCAACACTGGAGCTCCCCAGGGGTGCATGCTCAGTCCCCTCCTGTACTCCCTGTACACCCACGACTGCATGGCCAGGCACGACTCCAACACTGTCATTGCATTTGCAGATGACACAACAGTGTCACTGACAATGACGAGACAGCCTATAGGGAGGAGGTCAGAGACCTGGCCGGGTGGTGCCAGAATAACAACCTATCCCTCAGCGTAACCAAGACTAAGGAGATGATTGTGGACTACAGGAAAAGGAGGACTGAGCACGCCCACATTCTCATCGACAGGGCTGTAGTGGAGCAGTTTGAGAGCTTCAAGTTCCTTGGTGTCCACATCAACAACAAACTAGAATGGTCCAAACACACTAAGACAGTCGTGAAGATGGCACGACAAAGCCTATTCCCTCTCAGGAAACTAAAAAGATTTGGCGTGGGTCCTGAGATCCTCAAAAGGTTCTACAGCTGCAACATCAAGAGCATCCTGACTGGTTGCATCACTGCCTGGTATGGCAATTGCTCGGCCTCCAACCGCAAGGCACGACAGAGGGTAGTGCGTACGGCCCAGTACATCACCAGGGCTAAGCTGCCTGCCATCCAGGACCTCTACACCAGGCGGTGTAAGAGGAAGGCCCTAAAAAATGTCAAAGACCCCAGCCACCCCAGTCATAGACTGTTCTCTCTGCTACCGCATGGCAAGAGGTACCAGAGTGATAAGTCTAGGACAAAAATGCTTCTCAACAGTTTTTACCCCCAAGCCATGACTCCTGAACAGGTAATCAAATGTCTACCCGGACTATTTGCATTGTGTGCTCCCCCCCACCCCAACCCCTCCTTTTAAGCTGCTGCTACTCTCTGTTTATCATATATGCATAGTCACTTTACCTATGCATTCATCTACATACTAGCTCAAATGGGCTGACCAAACAGTGCTCCAGCACAGTGGCTAACCGGGCTATCTGCATTGTGTTCATTCAGCCACACCCTACAGAGCTCCACAAACCCTACCTGTATGGAGGCGCTGTTCATTCAGCCACACCCTACAGAGCTCCACAAACCCTACCTGTATGGAGGCGCTGTTCATTCAGCCACACCCTACAGAGCTCCACAACGCCTACCTGTACGGAGGCGCTGTTCATTCAGGCACATCCTACAGAGCTCCACATCCCCTACCTGTAGTATGGAGGCGCTGTCCATTCAGCCACACCCCACGGAGCTCCACAACACCTACCTGTACGGAGGCGCTGTCCATTCAGCCACACCCCATGGAGCTCCACTATGCCTACCTGTATAGAGGCGCTGTCCATTCAGCCACGCCCCATGGAGCTCCACTATGCCTGCATGTATGGAGTCGCTGTCCATTCAGCCACACCCCATGGAGCTCCACTATGCCTACCTGTATGGAGGCACTGTCCATTCAGCCATACCCCATGGAGTTCCACTATGCCTACCTGTATAGAGGCGCTGTCCATTCAGCCACACCCCACAGAGCTCCACAAGCCTACCTGTACGGAGGAGCTCTCCATTCAGCCACACCCCACAGAGCTCCACAAGCCCTACCTGTACGGAGGAGCTCTCCATTCAGCCACACCCCACAGAGCTCCACTATGCCTACCTGTACGGTGGCACTGTCCATTCAGCAACACACCATGGAGCTCCACCATGCCTGCCTGTATGGAGGCGCTGTCCATTCAGCCACAACCTACGGAGCTCCACTATGCCTGCCTGTACGGAGGCGCTGTTCATTCAGGCACATCCTACAGAGCTCCACATCCCCTACCTGTAGTATGGAGGCGCTGTCCATTCAGCCACACCCCACGGAGCTCCACAACACCTACCTGTACGGAGGCGCTGTCCATTCAGCCACACCCCATGGAGCTCCACTATGCCTACCTGTATAGAGGCGCTGTCCATTCAGCCACACCCCATGGAGCTCCACTATGCCTGCATGTATGGAGTTGCTGTCCATTCAGCCACACCCCATGGAGCTCCACTATGCCTACCTGTACGGAGGCACTGTCCATTCAGCCATACCCCATGGAGTTCCACTATGCCTACCTGTATAGAGGCGCTGTCCATTCAGCCACACCCCACAGAGCTCCACAAGCCTACCTGTACGGAGGAGCTCTCCATTCAGCCACACCCCACAGAGCTCCACAAGCCCTACCTGTACGGAGGAGCTCTCCATTCAGCCACACCCCACAGAGCTCCACTATGCCTACCTGTACGGTGGCACTGTCCATTCAGCAACACACCATGGAGCTCCACCACGCCTGCCTGTATGGAGGCGCTGTCCATTCAGCCACAACCTACGGAGCTCCACTATGCCTGCCTGTATGGAGGCGCTGTCCATTCAGCCACACCCCACAGAGCTCCACTATGCCTGCCTGTATGGAGGCGCTGTCCATTCAGCCACACCCCACGGAGTTCCACTATGCCTGCCTGTATGTTGGCGCTGTCCATTCAACCACACCCCACAGAGCTCCACTATGCCTGCCTGTATGGAGGCGCTGTCCATTCAGCCACACCCCACGGAGCTCCACTATGCCTGCCTGTATGGAGGCGCTGTCCATTCAGCCACACCCCACGGAGTTCCACTATGCCTGCCTGTATGGAGGCGCTGTCCATTCAGCCACACCCCACGGAGCTCCACTATGCCTGCCTGTATGGAGGCGCTGTCCATTCAACCACACCCCACAGAGCTCCACTATGCCTGCCTGTATGGAGGCGCTGTCCATTCAACCACACCCCACAGAGCTCCACTATGCCTGCCTGTATGGAGGCGCTGTCCATTCAGCCACATCCCATGGAGTTCCACTATGCCTGCCTGTATGGAGGCGCTGTCCATTCAGCCACACCCCACAGAGCTCCACAAGCCTACCTGTACGGAGGCGCTCTCCATTCAGCCACACCCCACAGAGCTCCACTATGCCTACCTGTACGGAGGAGCTCTCCATTCAGCCACACCCCATGGAGTTCCACTATGCCTGCCTGTATGGAGGCGCTGTCCATTCAGCCACACCCCATGGAGTTCCACTATGCCTGCCTGTATGGGGGCGCTGTCCATTCAGCCTCACCCCATGGAGTTCCACTATGCCTACCTGTACGGAGGCGCTGTCCATTCAGCCACACCCCATGGAGTTCCACTATGCCTGCCTGTATGGAGTCGCTGTCCATTCAGCCACACCCCAGCCACTATGCCTGCCCATGGAGCTGTCCATTCAGTCACACCCCTACCTGCCTACCTGGAGGCGCTGTCCATTCAGCCACACCCCATGGAGCTCCACTACCCCTACCTGTATAGAGGCGCTGTCCATTCAGCCACACCCCATGGAGCTCCACTTTGCCTGCTGTACATAGGTGCTGTCCATTCAGCCACACCCCATGGAGCTCCACTATGCCTACCTGTACGGAGGCGCTGTCCATTCAGCCATACCCCATGGAGTTCCACTATGCCTACCTGTATGGAGGCGCTGTCCATTCAGCCACACCCCTATTCCTGCCAGAGCTCCACAAGCCACATCCCTGTTCCACTATGCCTGCCTGATGGAGGCGCTCTCCATTCAGCCACACCCCCCCACAGAGCTCCACAAGCCCTACCTGTATGGAGGAGCTCTCCATTCAGCCACACCCCACAGAGTTCCACTATGCCTACCTGTACGGTGGCACTGTCCATTCAGCAACACCCATGGAGTTCCACCATGCCTGCCTGTATGGAGGCGCTGTCCATTCAGCCACACCCCATGGAGTTCCACTATGCCTGCCTGTATGGAGGCGCTGTCCATTCAGCCACACCCCACAGAGCTCCACTATGCCTGCCTGTATGGAGGCGCTGTCCATTCAGCCACACCTACCACGGAGTTCCATTCAGCCTGCCTGTATGTTGGCGCTGTCCATTCAGCCACACCCCCATGGAGCTCCACTATGCCTGCCTGTATGGAGGCGCTGTCCATTCAGCCACACCCCATGGAGCTCCACTATGCCTGCCTGTATGGAGGCGCTGTCCATTCAGCCACACCCCATGGAGTTCCACTATGCCTACCTGTATGGAGGCGCTGTCCATTCAGCCACACCCCACGGAGCTCCACTATGCCTGCCTGTATGGAGGCGCTGTCCATTCAGCCACACCCCACAGAGCTCCACATGCCTGCCTGTATGGAGGCGCTGTCCATTCAACCACACCCCACAGAGCTCCACTATGCCTGCCTGTATGGTGGCACTGTCCATTCAGCCACATCCCATGGAGCTCCACTATGCCTGCCTGTATGGAGGCGCTGTCCATTCAGCTCCACATGCCCCACAGAGCTCCACAAGCTCCACATCCCCTACCTAGTATGGAGGCGCTCTCCATTCAGCCACACCCCACAGAGCTCCACAATGCCTACCTGTACGGAGGCGCTGTCCATTCAGCCACACCCCATGGAGTTCCACTATGCCTACCTGTATGGAGGCGCTGTCCATTCAGCCACACCCCATGGAGTTCCACTATGCCTGCCTGTATGGAGTTGCTGTCCATTCAGCCTCACCCCATGGAGTTCCACTATGCCTACCTGTACGGAGGCACTGTCCATTCAGCCATACCCCATGGGTTCCAGTTGCCACCTATGCCTGCCTGTCATGGAGCTCCACAAGCCTACCTGTCCATTCAGCCACACCCCATGAGCTCCACAAGTTCCACTATGCCTGCCTGTATGGAGGCGCTGTCCATTCAGTCACACCCCATGGAAATCCACTATGCCTACCTGTACGGAGGCGCTGTCCATTCAGTCACACCTGGAGCCACCACGGAGCTCCACAGCCACAACCCCTACCTGTGCCTGTATGGAGGCGCTGTCCATTCAGCCACACCCCACAGAGCTCCACTTTGCCTACCTGTACATAGGTGCTGTCAATTCAGCCACACCTCATGGAGCTCCACTATGCCTACCTGTACATAGGCGCTGTCCATTCAGCCACACCCCATGGAGTTCCACTATGCCTGCCTGTATGGAGTCGCTGTCCATTCAGCCACACCCCACGGAGTTCCACTATTCCTGCCTGTATGGAGGCGCTGTCCATTCAGCCACATCCCACGGAGTTCCACTATGCCTGCCTGTATGGAGGCGCTGTCCATTCAGCCACACCCCATGGAGTTCCACTATGCCTACCTGTACGGAGAAGCTGTCCATTCAACCACACCCCACAGAGCTCCAATGCCTGCCTGTATGGAGGCGCTGTCCATTCAGCCACACCCCATGGAGTTCCACTATGCCTGCCTGTATGGGGGCGCTGTCCATTCAGCCTCACCCCATGGAGTTCCACTATGCCTACCTGTACGGAGGCGCTGTCCATTCAGCCACACCCCATGGAGTTCCACTATGCCTGCCTGTATGGAGTCGCTGTCCATTCAGCCACACCCCATGGAGTTCCATTATGCCTGCCTGTATGGAGGCGCTGTCCATTCAGTCACACCCCATGGAGTTCCACTATGCCTGCCTGTATGGGGGCGCTGTCCATTCAGTCACACCCATGGAGTTCCACTACCCCTACCTGTACGGAGGCGCTGTCCATTCAGCCACACCCCACAGAGCTCCACTTTGCCTACCTGTACATAGGTGCTGTCCATTCAGCCACACCCCATGGAGTTCCACTATGCCTGCCTGTATGGAGGCGCTGTCCATTCAGTCACACCCCATGGAAATCCACTATGCCTACCTGTATAGAGGCACTGTCCATTCAGTCACACTCCACGGAGCTCCACAACCCCTACCTGTATAGAGGCGCTGTCCATTCAGCCACACCCCACAGAGCTCCACTTTGCCTACCTGTACATAGGTGCTGTCCATTCAGCCACACCCCATGGAGTTCCACTATGCCTGCCTGTACGGAGGCGCTGTCCATTCAGCCACACCCCATGGAGTTCCACTATGCCTACCTGTACGGAGGCGCTGTCCATTCAGCCACACCCCATGGAGTTCCACTATGCCTACCTGTACGGAGGCGCTGTCCATTCAGTCACACCCCATGGAGTTCCACTATGCCTACCTGTATGGAGGCGCTGTCCATTCAGCCACACCCCATGGAGTTCCACTATGCCTGCCTGTATGGAGGCGCTGTCCATTCAGCCACACCCCATGGAGTTCCACTATGCCTGCCTGTATGGAGGCGCTGTCCATTCAGCCACACCCCATGGAGTTCCACTATGCCTGCCTGTATGGAGGCGCTGTCCATTCAGCCACACCCCAAGGAAATCCACTATGCCTACCTGTATAGAGGCGCTGTCCATTCAGCCACACCCCATGGAGTTCCACTATGCCTACCTGTACGGAGGCGCTGTCCATTCTGGGGTGCTGAATCAAGGGAGCGGCATTCCTTGGTCGAGTTTGTTTGTCTTTATGCGTCCTTGTCAATTGTAGACCTAAGTAATTCATTTGACGTATGCCTTTTATTTCAATGCATGTGTAGGATTTATCTGTCATAGCTTTCATTCGCTGTCAGCTATTTTATGCTCCAGTTACCTTCACATTGATGTCTGTATTTGAAGTCGGCCTTGATAGCGTGTATTGTGCATCTATTTAATACTGCACTGTAGGCGCTGTTCCACAAGTATCAAATCAAATCAAATCAAATTTTATTTGTCACATACACATGGTTAGCAGATGTTAATGCGAGTGTAGCGAAATGCTTGTGCTTCTAGTTCCGACAATGCAGTGATAACCAACAAGTAATCTAACTAACAATTCCAAAACTACTGTCTTATACACAGTGTAAGGGGATAAGGAACATGTACATAAGGATATATGAATGAGTGATGGTACAGAGCAGCATACAGTAGATGGTATCGAGTACAGTATATACATATGAGATGAGTATGTAGACAAAGTAAACAAAGTGGCATAGTTAAAGTGGCTAGTGATACATGTGTTACATAAGGATGCAGTCGATGTTGTAGAGTACAGTATATACATATGTATATGAGATGAATAATGTAGGGTAAGTAACATTAGTCAATGTAGCCTATGTATAATAAGGTTGAATAGTACATTGTAAATGCCATTCTACATTAAAAAAGCTAAACCTAATATAAACCTAATATTGAGGTGATAATGTCTAGGGGAAATGTTTGCTTGTTTTTGTTGTTCTCCAAAATAGTTCTTTCCCAAAAGTTATTTCCCAAAAATTGTTGTTGCTCTTTTGTCTTACTTTTTAACTCTGTATTGTTGGGAAAGGGCTCGTTAGCATTTCACGGTAAAGTCTACATCTGTTGTATTCGGCGCATGTGACAAATACAACTTGATTTGTTTTTGATTGGTTGTCAATGTTTTATCGTCGAAGAGACATGGGGGAAAAAAATTGCTCTGAAAGTGATCCAAACGATAGCTCTCGTTATCGTTCTACACTCTTTTTGTAGTTATGGCTGTTGTGTGAACGCTCCTGTTCACTTGAATTGGAATGATTTATTTATTTACTGTTATAGTCATCATTATAGTTATCATCCTTGGTGTGGTCGGCCCTGTTCCCCCTAGAGTCGATGCCCGTGCAGAAATCAAATTAGCATAATAAAAACTATCTCATCAAAATCCGCCTGTTTAAACTAGAGATATCTGCAATAGCATGAAAAAGTCTGTAGAGTCCGAAAGGTTTGGGCTACACATGACTAGTCTGAAGGTAACCTGCTACCGGGAGAAAAATGTATCGAAGTGAATAGGGCATTTCCATGTCAAAGGTACAGTACATGAGAAATTCCACTGTAAAAATATACACTTCTGTTAGAAAGTTTGGAGTCACTTAGAAATGTCATTTAAAAAAAAATGTTCATTAAAATAACATCAAATTTATCAGAAATACAGTGTAGACATAAAGGTAAATGTAAATGACTATTGTAGCTGGAAACGGTAGATTTTTATGGAATATCTACATAGGCGTACAGAGGCCCAACAGCAACCATCACTCCTGTGTTCCAATTGCACGTTGTGTCAGCTAATCCAAGTTTAGCATTTTAAAAGGCTAACTGATCATTAGAAAACCCTTTTTCAATTATGTTAGAACAGCTGAATACGGTTGTGCTGATTAAAGAAGCAATTAAACTGGCCTTCTTTAGACTAGTTGAGTATCTGGAGCATCAGCATTTGTGGGTTTGATTACAGGCTCAAAATGGCCAGAAACAAAGAACTTTCTTCTGAAACTCGTCAGTCTATTATTGTTCTGAGAAATTAAGGCTATTCCACGCGAGAAATTGACTTTCCTTCTCCACTTTCCTGCTGTTCTTTAACCTCTTGCTCCTCATCTAACCTCTCTTCTTCAGCCTCTTGCTCTTCATCTACCGTCTCTTTTTCAGCCTCCATTTCCTCTGTGTCCCTGCTGTCTTCCTGCTCCAGCTCAGGACCTAGCAGTGCCTCTCTGAGAGTACCCATCAGCTCTAACTGGGTCTCTGAAAGGATTTTGGTAATTTCCTGATCCTGCTGCCCAGGGACCAAGTCAGTAAGGTTGAAGGACTGTTGCAGCAGATTGGGCTATTCCTCCAGGTAGGCTAGGGCCTACACTAACCAGGCCACTAGCAGCTGTACTAGATCATTTTTTTTGTGGCCCCTGCTGCCCCGATATCAGCAGCCAGCCGAGCCCAGCGGGCCAGCAAGACGCTCTGCAGTACGGTCCACAGGCACATCTCCAGGGGCTGGAGGTGTAAGGTGCAGCCGGCGGGGACCACGGCCGGCAGGGTGACAGCTGCACCAAGGGGAGTCAGGAAATCTGTAGACACATGTCCGTTGTGGCCATCCAGGATCACCATGCCCTTGGTGCTCCTGCTCCGGTCCAACATGTGTTGGAGCCACACCAGAGGCTACCACAGCTCCAAATCCTCGTCCCTGGTGAATCTCTCTACCTTGGCATCTAGAAGTACATAGTTGGGCAGGCCTGTGCCCTTCATGTCGAGGAGCTGCCCCTTGATTAGGCCCAGGGTGCGCAGTATGGTGCCATCTACTTTGGCTGGATCCGCAAGCGCCTCAAAGTCTACAAATACGTACAGCTCGTCCAGCTACTCTATGTCTGTGTGTGGCAGATCGTGGGCCTGGATGTGCTTGCCAGTGAATGTCGTGAAGGAGTTAGCTTTGTCCTCCATGGGGCGTGGCATCTTTCTCTCTCACCTTCTCCCATCTCTCCATCCTTTTCTCTCTCTCTCTCACTCTCCTTCCCATCTCTCCAACCTTCTCTCTCACCTTCTCCCATCCCTCCATCCTTCTCTCTCACCTTTTCCCATCTCTCCATCCTTCTCTCTCCCTCTCCCATCTCTCCATCCTCTCTCACCTTCTCTCATCTCTCCGTCCTTCTCTTTCTCCTCCCCATCTCTCTATACTTCTCGCTCAACATCTCCCATCTCTCCATCCTTCTTTCTATCTATCTCTCTCCTCTCACCTATTCTTGTCCTCTCCCTATCCCTCCTCCCCCCCACGCCATCACCCTTTCACTCTCTTCCCCCTCTCTTCTCCCTCCCCTCGCCATCTCCCATTCACTCTTTTCCCCCTCTCTTCTCCCTCCCCCTCGCCATCTCCCATTCACTCTTTCCCCCCTCTCTTCTCCCTATCTCCCTCTCATCCCTCTCTCCCTCTCCCCTCTGTCACTCCAAAACTCCAGTCAGGTAATCACCATCTCTGCGGGAGTCATTACTGGGTCATTGAGCTGTCTCTAACTATCCATTCACTCTCACACGCTGTCTGTTGAATATAGATGAACTGTATTCACCTCAACAAGGACAGTTAATGAATAAGGGATCTGCTTTAATGAGGCTAACTGTCAGTGAAGCACAACCTGCTTTCATTCGCTCATTCCTCTTTTATGTGTAATTATGCACACACACTTGGAAGTACACACATACAGACATAGGCATAAGCATGCACACAAGCACGGATACACACACACATACGCACACACACACTCTGTCACATTGAGCTTCAAGAGCAGTGTAGAAGTAGCTCTGGCAATCTTCCAGGCTCAATCAACGTGGCTTTAAAACTCACTGGCTCAAACATCAAGGACGCTTAATACTTTGATAGGAGTTGGATGGAGAGGATGATGGGAAAGATTAAGACGTCCATCTGTTTCTGGTCACAGAGTGAAGATGGGCACAACACACACACACTGCATACACACACACAAATGCTGCATACACACACACACGGCGCATATACACACCAGTGGCGTATATATTTATGGATGCCAAGGGAAGCCAGGATCCCCCCCCCAAAATAACGTATCTTTCGTCTCTCTGTGTTTTCATGATTTTCCTTCAATTTGCAAGAGGCTGAATGTATCTCACCTGAGAAAAGCATCCAAGCGAGCAAAACAGTGCCACTCTCTCTATGTATGTGTAGGCCATCTATCTGATGCTGTCTGGTAAAAAAAAAGAGTATGACGCTGTTGCCGCCTTAGCATTGAATGCAAGGGAAGCCAGCGAGCATTTGGCCTCCCTTGATAAAAGAGTATAAATAAATAGCCAATCAGCGTTGAGCTAAACTGAGTGAGCTCACCTGTGAATGGTCCTGGCACACCAAAAACAAGTGTCAAGGGAAGCCAGTTTGGATTTGGCTTCACTCCTATCACAGAGAAACACGTCATTGATAGAAACAATTTGAATTGTTGAATCTCGTTGTGTTGTTGTCCTCCGGTGGCTGTCTAGCTAGCTAAAATTGTCCCTTTACTAAATTAGCCATGGATGGAGATAGATATTTGGACTTGTGGTTTTAATTAATTATCTGTACTGGCCAATGATTATAACGGCAATTCAGATCCAACCATAAAATACATTGTGCCCCTGGACGGAGGATGGAAGTTCAATATTTTGTTAGATGTAGAAGGCTAATGTAACTAGCTAACGTTGCCCATGAAAGGAAGATAGGCTAGCGAGCAAGCATTTGAGCCAGGTAGCCTTGGAGAACAAAAACTAAAAGCATGTACTATATGACAGTCATTGACCGTTTCCTCGACATGAAAGAGAGGAGGATGGCATTGGCGTTTCTCTACAAGTAGGGTGAGTCTACATGTTTTTATACTTGCACGAACGTATACTGTATACACACACACATCAGAACCATGGACAGCCACATCATATTTAGCGTACATTGATTGGACTAAATTGTTTTTGGTACCTTTTAGTTGTCACTGTATTAGAGTAAGCATAGGTGATTTGATGATGTTGAAATGTTAAAGTTGAAATGGTGCTGGAATAGTGGAGGAAACTCCTATTTTTTTGTGTGCAACTTGCAGTAACTCTCATTGGTTCTAATTCAATAGTTGTTTAGCTGTCCTAAAATGTTGGAAATATGAATTTTTCTTGACCATGCTGTAGGTCACGTAACTGTTTGTTACATTCAATATCCTTTGTGAGGTTGCTCTCCGCTACGGTCTTCTTATTGTCTCAGTCTTAGGCCTGGACACTAAAAAGAAAAGGTTCCTGGAGTTTCCTTTAGGGGTTCTTCAAATTTAAACTGTGGGGGAACCCCTATAAGTTCTTCAAATAACCCCTTTTAATGGATCCTCAAAGAACATTTGGAATCATTTTTGGGGGTTAATGTTTAAACTATCCCCCTATTATTAATAATAATAATGTGCATTACAACAATAACACTATATTTTAACTGTCAGTGTTTATTATGATTTTAGTGGCAAAGAAGAATACATTTTTTTTGAATATGAGATAAACTCGCAGTAGAGCCCCAGGTCCAATGGATATATCATCTGGCGTGTTGATGTTAATGTCTTGATGTTCTCCGTGTCCATAGCCAGAATGATTTTGCAGTGCAAGGTGTTCAAACAGGTTTCCTGTTATATTCATCAGAGCTGTAGGGAGGGTGAAGTCTGTGAATCCCAAAAATAGTATTTATACAGATGATTAACAAAACATGCACACAACAGTATTCATACCTTGGTTTTGTATTGAATGTTAATGAAAAAAACAGTTTTGATAATGGTTTTCATACACATACCTTTTCCACAATGTAGAGGCCTATGGGATATTCATTGACAAGGGAAGGGAGGAGGATGGTAAATGTGATCTGCATAACATACCAATACTAATTCACATACCTTTTCCACAATGTAGAGGCCTATGGGATATTCATTGACAAGGGAAGGGAGGAGGATGGTAAATGTGATCTGCATAACATACCAATACTAATTCACATGCCTTTTCCACAATGTAGAGGCCTATGGGATATTCATTGACAAGGGAAGGGAGGAGGATGGTAAATGTGATCTGCATAACATACCAATACTAATTCACATGCCTTTTGCATGCCTCCTCGTCTGTATACCTGCAGACACAGACACAACATTGAGCAGTTCAGTCATCTGCACCCAATACAGCTAGCTTTTAACATAATCCTTCTACCCAACATATTCTTACCTCTTTGTTGATTGATATCCATTGAATTGTGTCCATTTTCTGTTGTAGAAAGATTTGCACAAATATGAATAGATAGATGGTATCATCACAAAATAATATACATTTAGATCATATAAGGGACAAACCTTAAATTGAGGAGATCTTAAAAATGTTCAGTTAAGTGCCTGCACCAGCTGTCCTCTGAAATCAAAATGTTCAGTTAAGTGCCTGCACCAGCTGTCCTCTGAAATCAAAATGTTCAGTTTAGTGCCTGCACCAGCTGTCCTCTGAAATCAAAATGTTCAGTTAAGTGCCTGCACCAGCTGTCCTCTGAAATCAAAATGTTCAGTTAAGTGCCTGCACCAGCCGTCCTCTGAAATCAAAATGTTCAGTTTAGTGCCTGCACCAGCTGTCCTCTGAAATCAAAATGTTCAGTTAAGTGCCTGCACCAGCCGTCCTCTGAAATCAAAATGTTCAGTTAAGTGCCTGCACCAGCCGTCCTCTGAAATCAAAATGTTCAGTTAAGTGCCTGCACCAGCCGTCCTCTGAAATCAAAATGTTCAGTTAAGTGCCTGCACCAACTGTCCTCTGAAATCAAAATGTTCAGTTAAGTGCCTGCACCAGCCGTCCTCTGAAATCAAAATGTTCAGTTAAGTGCCTGCACCAGCCGTCCTCTGAAATCAAAATGTTCAGTTAAGTGCCTGCACCAGCCGTCCTCTGAAATCAAAATGTTCAGTTAAGTGCCTGCACCAGCCGTCCTCTGAAATCAAAATGTTCAGTTAAGTGCCTGCACCAGCCGTCCTCTGAAATCAAAATGTTCAGTTAAGTGCCTGCACCAGCCGTCCTCTGAAATCAAAATGTTCAGTTAAGTGCCTGCACCAGCTGTCCTCTGAAATCAAAATGTTCAGTTAAGTGCCTGCACCAGCTGTCCTCTGAAATCAAAATGTTCAGTTAAGTGCCTGCACCAGCTGTCCTCTGAAATCAAAATGTTCAGTTAAGTGCCTGCACCAGCTGTCCTCTGAAATCAAAATGTTCAGTTAAGTGCCTGCACCAGCCGTCCTCTGAAATCAAAATGTTCAGTTAAGTGCCTGCACCAGCTGTCCTCTGAAATCAAAATGTTCAGTTAAGTGCCTGCACCAGCTGTCCTCTGAAATCAAAATGTTCAGTTAAGTGCCTGCACCAGCTGTCCTCTGAAATCAAAATGTTCAGTTAAGTGCCTGCACCAGCTGTCCTCTGAAATAAAAATGTTTCAGTTGGGCAGAAAGGTTCCTGCAAGAACACCCACCAATTAAGGAGGTTCTTCGATGAACCTCACCTCATATGGGGTTCTTGGAAGAACCCATTGGGGGCCATTTTCAGTGCCAAGAACCCTAAGGTACTTCGAAGAACCCTTGTTGAACCCCTCATTTTTAAAGAGTATATCATGGTGGCAAGGCATATGAACTAACAGGTTATAGAGCCATTATCACAACACATAGGTTGTAATATGATATTTTCTTCTGGCTTGGTTTGGTTTCCCCAGTGAGAGAGAGAGAGAAAGAGAGAGAGAGAGAAAGAGAGAGAGAAAGAGAGAGAGAAAGAGAGAGAGAAAGAGGGAGAGAGAAAGAGGGAGAGAAAGAGACAGAGAAAGAGAGAGAGAGAGAAAGAGAGAGAGAAAGAGAGATAATTGCATTGTACTTTATTGACTGAAATGCTGTACCACGACACTGCTTTGGCAAAAAAAAAATGTATTTCATGCCAATAAAGCAATCTGAATTTGAGAGAGGGAAGCTTAGCCCTTTCTACCCTATACCCATTATGCCCTACCTTACCCACAGAGAAAGACTACACCAGACTATTTGGCCCTACCTATCCCAGAGACTAACCCAGTCCAGTCCACCCTAGCTCACCCAGAGAGAGAGGAATTTTTCCCTCAACAGTCACTTTCGACGAAATGTGTGCTACACACCTTTGTGTGTTTGGTGACAGTGAAGTTGTCACAACGTACTGCCAACAACCACCTTTTTCTGAGCTCTACATCGACTGGGAAACGAAGCTCACAATACCATTACATTTGGAAGAAACTTTGGAAGAAACTGAACACAGAGGCACTGAACAATGTTCATTAGCACCTCTTTCGCGGGGCTGTAATTTAAACGTAGTCATTTCGAACTATTTCAGTCAGAAATGCAAGGTTAGAAAGATGAATGAATGAGACGACATATACCATGTAAACTAGAGCAACCATTTCAGTAACAGGTGCAATAGATTGGATTAGTTTAGTTTTTCATGATAATGAGGAGCTTGGTTTTGCAGACCTCTCGGTCACTGGCATAGCACACCCCCCACGAGCTTTGGCCTTGTGTTTTAGGTTATAGTCCTGTTGAAAGGTGAATTCATCTCCCAGTGTCTGGTGCTTAGCTCCATTCCTTTACTTTTTTCCTGAAAAACTCCCCAATCCTTAACGATTACAAGCACACCCATAACATGATCAAATCAAATCAAATTACATTGGTCACATACACATGGTTAGCAGATGTTATTGCGAGTGTAGCGAAATACTGATGCTTCTAGTTCCGACAGTACAGTAATATCGAACAGGTAATATCTAACAAATTCCACAACAAATCCTAATACACACAATCTAGTAAAGGAATGGGATAAGAATATATAAATATAAAATATATGGATGAGCAGTGACAGAGCTAAGATGCAATAGATAGTGTAGTATACAGTATATACTGTACATATGAGATAAGTCATGCGAGATATGTAAATATTCTTAATGTGGCATTATTAAAGTAAATAGTGTTCCGTTTATTAAAGTGGCCAATGATATCAAGTCTGTAGGTAGGCAGCCGCCTCTCTGTGGCAACAATCTGATGGCCTTTAGATAGAAGCTGTTTTTCAATCTCTCTGTGCCAGCTTTGATGCACCAGTACTGACCTCGCCTTCTGGATGGAAGCAGGGCAAACAGGCTGTTATGCAGGTGAATGAGGACCCAAAAGCAACTTGGCGAAAACAGAGTCTTTAATCCAGTAAAGTAAATCTACAATCATAAAGCATAATTCCACTCGTAATGACGAGAACAGACTGGAGACTCGATCATGAACTGCAGGTTGCCTCGGGAAGGCACTTGAACGTAGCAGACTCAGACACCTGCTCACCACGCAGCATCTGAGGGAAACACGACACGACAGGGCGATACACAGACACAGCACGGTGAACAATAGACAAGGATCCGACAGGGCAGAAACGGAAAACAAGGGGAGAAATAGGGACTCTAATCAGGGGGAAAGATAGGGAACAGGTGTGGGAAGACTAAATGATTGATTAGGGGAATAGGAACAGCTGGGAGCAGGAACGGAGCGATAGAGAGAAGAGAGAGAGGGAGGAAGAGAGAAAGAGGGGAACGAACCTAAAAAGACCAGCAGGGGGAAAACGAACAGAGGGAAAAGCAAAATGACAAGACAAAATAAGACAAAACATGACAGTACCCCCACTCACCGAGCGCCTCCTGGCGCTCTCGAGGAGGAACACTGGCGGCAACGGAGGAAATCATAGATCACAAACGGTCCAGCACGTCCCGAGAAAGAACCCAACTCCTCTCCTCAGGACCGTAACGAAAAACGATAAAAAGGGAAACTAGGGTACTACTCTAAAAAAAAAAAAAAATGAGACACGGGTAGAGAACTGAAAGCTTTAGAGCAAACAGGACCAAACAGGCCAGGAGAGTAACAACTAGGGACAGACTGAGACACAGCAAGGGCAGGAACAAGAACAGGAGAGATGCGATGGCAGGGAACAGACTGAGACCCAGCAAGACCAGGAGCAGAAGCAGAAAAAAATTACCAGACTTCTGCGCGCAGTCCGAACACGCAGCCACGAAACGGCGCGTGTCACGCTCCTGAGTAGGCCACCAAAACCGCTGGCGAATAGAAGCAAGCGTACCCCGAACGCCGGGATGGACAGCTAACTTGGCAGAGTGAGCCCACTGAAGAACAGCCAGACGAGTAGAAACAGGAACGAAAAGAAGGTTACTAGGGCAAGCGCGCGGCGACGCAGTGTGCGTGAGTGCTTGCTTAACCTGTCTCTCAATTCCCCAGACAGTCAACCCGACAACACGCCCAACAGGAAGGATCCCTCGGGATCGGTAGAAGCCACAGAAGAACTAAAGAGACGGGATAAAGCATGAGGCTTGGTGTTCTTAGTACCCGGGCAATAAGAAATAACGAATTCGAAACGAGCGAAAAACAACGCCCAACGAGCATGACGCGCATTCAGTCGTTTGGCAGAACGGATGTACTCAAGGTTCTCTTGGTCAGTCCAAACGACAAAAGGAACGGTCGCCCCCTCCAACCACTGTCGCCATTTGCCTAGGGCTAAACGGATGGCGAGCAGTTCGCGGTTAGCCACATCATAGTTACGTTCCGACGGTGACAGGCGATGAGAAAAATACGCACAAGGGTGGACCCCATCGTCAGTATCGGAGCGCTGGGACAGAATGGCTCCCACGCCCACCCCGACGCGTCAACCTCAACAATAAACGGTTTAGTGACGTCAGGTGCAACAAGGATAGGAGCGGATGCAAAACGCTTCTTGAAGAGATCAGGACAACAATCATACGACCGGTGAGGAGGAAGGGAGTTGGTTCTGGACCGACTGAAGACCGTGCGCAGACCATGATACTCCTCCGGCACTCCTGTCAAATCACCAGGTTCCTCCTGAGAAGAGGGGACAGAACAAACAGGAGAAATAGCAGACATTAAACACTTCACATGACAAGAAACGTTCCAGGAAAGGATAGAATTACTAGACCAATCAAAAGAAGGATTATGACACACTAGCCAGGGATGACCCAAAACAACAGGTGTAAAAGGTGAACAAAAAATCAAAAAAAGAAATGGTCTCACTATGGTTACCAGATACAGTGAGGGTTAAAGGTAGTGTTTCATATAATATACTGGGGAGAGGACTACCATCCAAGGCAAACATGACCGTGGGCTCCCCTAACTGTCTGAGAGGAATGTCATGTTCCCGCGCCCAGGCTTCGTCCATAAAACAGCCCTCTGCCCCAGAGTCTATTAATGCACTGCAGGAAGCTGCCGATCCGGTCCAGCGTAGATGGACCGGTAAGGTAGTACATGTACTTGACGGAGAGGACCGTCTAGTAGCGCTTATCAGTCGCCCTCCGCTTACTGATGAGCTCTGGCCTTTAACTGGACATGAAATGACAAAATGACCAGCGGAACCGCAATAGAGACAGAGGCGGTTGGTGATTCTCCGTTCCCTCTCCTTAGTCGAGATGTGAATACCCCCCAGCTGCATGGGCTCAACACCTGAGTCAGTGGGGAAAGACGGTAGTGTCGGAGAGAGGGGAGACACAGTTTACGCGAGCTCTCTTCTATGAGCTCGGTGACGAAGATCTACCCGTCGTTCAATGCGAATAGCGAGTTCAATCAAAGAATCCACGCTGGATGGAACCTCCCGAGAGAGAATCTCATCCTTAACCTTAGCGTGGAGTCCCTCCAGAAAACGAGCGAGCAACGCCTGCTCGTTCCAGTTACTGGAGGCAGCAAGAGTGCGAAACTCTATAGAGTAATCCGTTATGGATCGATTACCTTGACATAGGGAAGACAGGGACCAGGAAGCTTCTTTCCCAAAAACTGAGCGATCAAAAACCCTTATCATCTCCTCTTTAAAGTTCAGATAATTGTTAGTACACTCAGCGCTTGCCTCCCAGATAGCTGTGCCCCACTGCCGAGCCCGACCAGTAAGGAGTGATATGACGTAGGCAATCCGAGCTCTCTCTTGAGTATGTGTTGGGTTGGAGAGAGAACACTATATCACACTGGGTGAGAAAGGAGCGGCACTCAGTGGGCTGCCCAGAATAACATGGTGGGTTATTAACCCTAGGTTCCGGAGGCTCGGAAGAACCGGAAGTAGCTGGTGACACGAGACGAAGACTCTGATACTGTCCTGAGAGGTCGGAGACCTGAGCGGCCAGGGTCTCAACGGCATGCCGAGCAGCAGACAATTCCTGCTCGTGTCTGCCGAGCATCGCTCCCTGGAACTCGGGAGTAGAGTAGAGAGAATCCATAGTCGCTGGGTCCATTCTTGGTCGGATCCTTCTGTTATGCAGGTGAATGAGGACCCAAAAGCAACTTGGCGAAAACAGAGTCTTTAATCCAGTAAAGTAAATCTACAATCATAAAGCATAATTCCACTCGTAATGACGAGAACAGACTGGAGACTCGATCATGAACTGCAGGTTGCCTCGGGAAGGCACTTGAACGTAGCAGACTCAGACACCTGCTCACCACGCAGCATCTGAGGGAAACACGACACGACAGGGCGATACACAGACACAGCACGGTGAACAATAGACAAGGATCCGACAGGGCAGAAACGGAAAACAAGGGGAGAAATAGGGACTCTAATCAGGGGGAAAGATAGGGAACAGGTGTGGGAAGACTAAATGATTGATTAGGGGAATAGGAACAGCTGGGAGCAGGAACGGAGCGATAGAGAGAAGAGAGAGAGGGAGGAAGAGAGAAAGAGGGGAACGAACCTAAAAAGACCAGCAGGGGGAAAACGAACAGAGGGAAAAGCAAAATGACAAGACAAAATAAGACAAAACATGACACAGGCAGTGACTCGGGTGGTTGTTGTCCTTGATGATATTTTTTGCCTTCCTGTAACATTGGGTGTTGTAGGTGTCCTAAAGGGCAGGTAGTTGGCCCCCGGTGATGCGTTGTGCAGACCTCACTACCCTCTGGAGAGCCCTGCGGTTGTGGGCGGTGCAGTTGCAGACAGGATGCTCTCAATTGTGCATCTGTAGAAGTTAGTGAGGGTTTTCAGTGACAAGCGCTGCTGCGCCTTCTTCACCACACTGTCTGTGTTTCACCTTCCACTGCTGTTCCGTCGATGTGGATAGGGGGGTGCCCCCTTTGCTGTTTCCACGATCATCTCTATTGTTTTGCTGACATTGAGTGAGAGGCTGTTTTCCTGACACCACACTCCGAGGGCCCTCACCTCCTCCCTGTAGGCTGTCTCGTCGCTGTTGGTAATCAAGCCTACCACTGTTGTGTCATTTGCAAACTTGATGTTTGAGTTGGAGGCGTGCATGGCCATGTAGTCGTGGGTGAACAGGGAGTGCAGGAGGGGGCTGAGAACGCACCCTAGTGGGGCCCCAGTGTTGAGTATCAGCGGAGTGAAGAAGTTTCCTACATTCACCACCTGGGGGCGGCCCATCAGGAAGTACAGGACCCAGTTGCACAGGGCAGGGTCAAGACCCAGGGACTCAAGCTTAACTTCTTATTGGCAGGTTGTACGGTAGCGTCCCACCTGGCCAACATCCGGTGAAATTGCAGAGCGCAAAATTCAAACTACAGAATTATAAACATTTAACTTTCATAAAATCACAAGTGTAATACATCAAAATAAAGCTTAACTTCTTGTTAATCCAGCCGCTGTGTCAGATTTTAAAAAGGCTTTACGGCAAAAGCACACCATGCAATGTATCTGAGGACAGCACGCCGCATACAAAACCATGAATAACATATTTCAACCAGGCAGGTGCGACATGAAAGTCAGAAATAGTGATATAATAAATGCCTTACCTTTGATGATCTTCTTCTGTTGGCACTCCATAAGTTTCCAGTTACATCACAATGATCCTTTTGTTCGATAATGTTCTTCTTTATATCCATAAAAACTCAGTTTAGCTGGCGCGCTTCAGTCAGTAATCCACCCAGTGTCCCTCCATCAAAATGCATACAAAATTAATTCCAAATGTTATGAATACACTTTTCCAAACAAGTCAAACAATGTTTATAATCAAACCTTAGGTACCCTAATACGTAAATAAATGATCAAATTTAAGACAGAGAATAGTTGTTGTCACTACAGCCAAAATAGTTGTTGACACTACAGCCAAAATGGGAGCCACTTAGATAAACTACAATTTCTCAAAAAACTCGCTCACCGAGTCAGCTTATGTTGTTATCTGAGGCTACCCGGAACATATCCCAGTCCACGTGATCGAAGCAATTTTAAAGCGTGGAATCTGATTGGTAAGACCAGCGTTGGATAGACCTAAGCACAGACATTTCCTGTTTTAGTTTCTGCCTTTAGGAGGGGAGCAACAAGACGGAGTCATGGTCAGATTTGACAAAAGGAGGGTGGGGGAGGGCCTTGTATGCATCGCAGAAGTTAGAGTAGCAGTGGTCGAGTGTGTTACTCGCTCATGTACTGCAATCAATAAGCTGATAGAATTTAGGTAGCCTTGTTCACAAATTAGCTTTGTTAAAATCCCCAGCTACAATACAAAAAAGTATCAGGATATATGGTTTCCAGTTTGCACAAAGTCCAATGACGTTCCATGATGGCCGTCTTGGTATCCGCTTGCGGGGGGATATTAACGGCTGTGACAATAACGGAGAAGAGCTTTTTTGGGAGATAATACGGTTGGCAATTGATTGTGAGAAATTCTAGGTCAGGTGAACAAAAGGACTTGAGTTCCTGTACGTTGTTACAATTACAATTGTCCCATTCAAAAAATGCAGAACCAGGAACAGATATAGCCCTTGGTTCAATCCAGACCTGACTGCCCTTGACCAGCACAAAAACATCCTGTGGCGGACTGCATTAGCATCGAATAGCCCCCGCGATATACAACTTTTCAGGGAAGTTAGGAACCAATATACACCGGCAGTTAGAAAAGCAAAGGCTAGCTTTTTAAAACAGAAATTTGCATCCTGTAGCACAAACTCCGAAAAGTTCTAATTGATCATTTCAATAAGCATTTCTCTACGGCTGGCCATGCTTTCCACCTGGCTACCCCTACCCCGATCAACAGCTCTGCACCCCCTGCAGCAACTTGCCCAAGCCTCCCCATTTCTCTACGGCTGCCCATGCTTTCCACCTGGCTACCCCTACCCTGGTCAACAGCTCTGCACCCCCTGCAGCAACTTGCCCAAGCCTCCCCATTTCTCTACGGCTGGCCATGCTTTCCACCTGGCTACCCCTACCCTGGTCAACAGCTCTGCACCCCCTGCAGCAACTTGCCCAAGCCTCCCCATTTCTCTACGGCTGGCCATGCTTTCCACCTGGCTACCCCTACCCTGGTCAACAGCTCTGCACCCCCTGCAGCAACTTGCCCAAACCTCCCCATTTCTCTACGGCTGGCCATGCTTTCCACCTGGCTACCCCTACCCTGGTCAACAGCTCTGCACCCCCTGCAGCAACTTGCCCAAGCCTCCCCATTTCTCTATGGCTGGCCATGCTTTCCACCTGGCTACCCCTACCCTGGTCAACAGCTCTGCACCCCCTGCAGCAACTTGTCCAAGCCTCCCAATTTCTCTACGGCTGGCCATGCTTTCCACCTGGCTACTCCTACCCTGGTCAACAGCTCTGCACCCCTTGCAGCAACTTGCCCAAGCCTCCCCATTTCTCTTTCACCTAAATGCAGATAGCTGCAAAATCTGGCCCTTACAAATCAGCTAGGCTAGACAATCTTGGCCCTCTCTTTCTAAAATTATCTGCCGAAATTTTGCAACCCCTACTACTAGCCTGTTCAAACTCTCTTTCATATCGTCTGAGATCCCCAAAGAATGGAAAGCTGCCACAGTCATCCTCTTCAAAGGGGGAGACACTCTAGGACCAAACTGTTACAGGACTATATTAATCCTACCATGCCTTTCTAAGGTATTCGAAAGCCAAGTTAACAAACAGATCACCGACCATTTCGAAACCCACCGTACCTTCTCCACTATGCAATCTGGTTTCCGAGCTGGTCATGGGTGCACCTCAGCCACGCTCAAGGTCCTAAATGATATCATAACCGCCATCGATAAAAGACAATACTGTGCAGCCGTATTCATTGACCTGGCCAAGGCTTTCGACTCTGTCAATCACCACATTCTTATTGGCAGACTCAACAGCCTTGGTTTCTCAAATGACTGCCTCGCCTGTTTCACCAACTACTTCTCAGACAGAGTTCGGTGTGTCAAATCAGAGGGCCTGTTGTCCGGACCTCTGGCAGTCTCTATGGGGGTGCCATAGGGTTCAATTCTCAGGCCGACTTTTTCTCTGTATACATCAATGATGTCGCTCTTGCTGCTGGCGATTCCCTGATCCACCTCTACGCAGACGACACCATTCTGTATACTTCTGGCCCTTCTTTGAACACTGTGTTAACTAACCTCCAGACGAGCGTCAATGCCATACAACTCTCATTCAGTTGCCTCCAACTGCTCTTAAATGCAAGTAAAACTAAATGCATGATCCTCAACCAATCGCTGCCCGCACCTGCCCTCCCTTCTAGCATCACTACTCTGGATGGTTCTGACTTAGAATACATGGACAACTACAAATACCTAGGTGTCTGGTTAGACTGTAAACTCTCCTTCCAGACTCACATTAAGCATCTCCAATCCAAAATTACATTTAGAATCGGCTTCCTATTACGCAAAAACAAAGCATCCTTCACTCATGCTGCCAAACATACCCTTGTAAAATTGACTATCCTATACCGATCCTTGACTTCAGCGATGTCATTTACAAAACGGCCTCCAACACTCTACTCAGCAAATTGGATGCAGTCTATCACAGTGCCATCTGTTTTGTCAGCAAAGCCCCATATACTGTCCACCACTGCCACCTGTATGCTGTCGTTGGATGGCCCTCACTTCATATTTGTCGCCAAACCCACTGGCTCCAGGTCATCTATAAGTCTTTGCTAGGTAAAGCCCTGCCTTATCTCAGCTCACTGATCACCATAGCAGCACCCGTAGCACGCGCTCCAGCAGGTATATTTCATTGGTCATCCCCAAGTCCAATTCCTGCTTTGGCTGCCTTTCCTTCCAGTTCTCTGCTACCAATGACTGGAACGAATTGCAAAAATCACTGAAGCTGGAGACTCATATCTCCCTCACTAACTTTAAGCATCAGCTGTCAGAGCAGCTTACAGGTCATTGTGCACTTGTACATAGCCCACCTGTAAATAACCCATCCAACTACCTCATCCCCATGTTATTTTTTCTCTCCTTTGCACCCCAGTATTTCTACTTGCACAGTGTTTAATTTCTAAATTGTAAATACTTCACCAATACGGCCTATTTATTGCCTTACCTCCCTAATCTTACCTCATTTGCATACAATGTATGTAGACTTTTCTATTGAGGTTTTGACTGTACGTTTGTTTATTCCATGTGTAACTGTGTTGTTGTTTGTGTCTCACTGCTTTGCTTTATCTTGGCCAGGTCACGATTGTAAATGACCTACCTAGTTAAAGGTTATTAAAAACACCATGAGTCGTTGATCATGAAACATACACCTCCGCCCTTCTTCTTACCGGAGAGATGTTTATTCCTGTCGGTTGCGATGCACTGAAAATCCCGTTGACTGTACTGACTCTAACAGCATGTCCCAAGCTAGCCATGTTTCTGTGAAACAGAGTATGTTAAAATCCCGGATATCTCTTTGGAAAGCAACTCTTGTCCTAATTTCGTCAACTTTGTTAACTGGGGACTGGACATTAGCGAGTAATATACTCTGAAGCGGTGGGTGGTGTGTGCATAACCAAAGCCTTATTAAAAGACCGCTCCGGCACCCTGTCCTCCGGCAGCGTTGTTTTGGGTCGGCCTCTGGCATCAGTTCGAATGCTCTAGGAGGTGCAGATGAAGGATCCTCTTTGGGAAAGTCGTATTCCTGGTCGTAGAGATGGTAAGTTGATGTCTCTTTGATATCAAATAGTTATTCCCGGCTGTATGTAATAACGCTTAAGGTTTTCTGGGCTAACAATGTAAGAAATAATACATAAAAATCTAAAAACTGCACAGTTTCCTAAGGACTAGAAGAGAAGCTGCCATCTCTATCGGCGCCATCTTTGTTAAGTGATGCAACCACCACTGTGCTTGAAAATATGGAGAGTGGTACTCAGTAATAGTGTTGGATTGGATTTGCCCCAAACATAACACTGTATTCAGAACAAAAGTTAATTGCTTTGCCACCTTTTTTGTAGTGTTACTTTAGTGCCTTTCTGCAAACAGGATGCATGTTTTGGAATATTTTTTATTTTGTACAGGCTTCCTTTTCACTCTGTCAATTAGGTTAGTGTTGTGCAGTAACAACAATGTTGATCCCTCCTCAATTTTCTCCTATCACAGCCATTAAACTCTGTAACTGGTTTAAAGTCACCTTTGGCCTCACTGTGAAATCCCTGAGTGCTTTCCTTTCTTTCCAGCAACTGAGTTTGGAAAGACACCTGTATCGTTGTAGTGACTGGGTGTATTGATACACCATTCAAAGTGTAACTAATAACTTCACCATGCTCAAAAGGATATTCAATGTCTGCTCTGTTGTTTTTTTGGCCATCTACCAATACTGTAGGTGCCCTTGTTTGTGAGTCATTGGAACACCTCCCTGGTCTTTTTGGTTGAATCGGTGTTGGAAATTCACTACTTGACTGAGGAACCAGATAATTGTATGTGTGTGGCACAGAGATGTAGGCATAAAAAATAAAGTTAAACACTATTATTGCACACAGTGAGTCTATGCAATTTATTACGTGACTTATAATGGCAAAATGTCGATTTCCACCCAAATAGACATACTTCAAAGTAAGTGCTATTCGTGTGTAATACATGATTCTGACATGGAACATTTGGAAAGAAAACATCTGGGAGATGAGGAAATGATCCGACGATAGTTTAGAATACACAAGATCAAGCATACACAAAAGTTACCTTTCATTGACAAGTTATTGGAGACCTAACAACTGGAAATGGGTAGATGTTTTAGGAAGTGGTGTCAGGCGTGGTCACGGGATGTTTCCAAGTGTCCCTTGGAAACAAGTGGCATATGTCTGTAAATTAGATCATTCCAGTGCTATTACATATTTGCAATCCCTAACTCTTATTTGTTCAGTATTAAAAAAACAATTTCTACCATATTAACCTCACTCAAACATTGTGGTGGTGTTATGGGGAATCCAGGGTACATTCAGGTGTCCTTTCAACATCTCCAGTGTCAGAGTGTGGTAATTGCACAGTTTTTGCACACTGGATGTGCCTAAAAGTTATTATTCACTATAAAAACTAAATTCCTACAACACCAACCTCTCTTAAACATGCGGTGGTGTCAGGGGTCATACAGGGGATATCCAAGTGTTTTTCAACCTCTCCAAAGTGCCTGAATGTTATTATTCACTATAAAAACTAAATTCCTACAACACCAACCTCTCTGAAACATGCGGTGGTGTCAGGGGTCATACAGGGGATATCCAAGTGTTTTTCAACCTCTCCAAAGTGCCTGAAAGTTATTATTCACTATAAAAACTAAATTCCTACAACACCAACCTCTCTGAAACATGCGGTGGTGTCAGGGGTCATACAGGGGATATCCAAGTGTTTTTCAACCTCTCCAAAGTGCCTGAAAGTTTAGCCTAGACATGTCCAATATATTGGTCCCACAAACAAATAAACTGTTTCCAAAAACAATACAAAAGCAACAGAAATACAGTACCAGTCAAAGGTTTGGACACACCTAATCAATCAAGGGTTTTTCTTTATTTTGTACTATTTTCTACATTTTAGAATAACAGTGAATATATCAAAACTATGAAAACACATATCATGTAGTAACCAAAAGTGTTTAAATGTATTTTTGATTTTTGATTCTTCAAAGTCACCACTCTTTGCCTTGATGACAGCTTTGCACACTTTGGCATTCTCTTAACCAGCTTCACCTGGAATGGTCAGAATAGTTATGTATATGTAATATACATTTGCAATATTTTCTAAACCCGTTTTTGCTTCGTCATTATGGGGTATTGTGTGTCAATTGATTAGGGGAAAAAACAATTTAATCAATTTTAGAATACGGCTGTAACGTAACAAAACGTGGAAAAAGTCAAGGGGTCTGAATAATTTCCAAATGCACTGTATTGTGTAGACCTGTGCTGGATTCATTACATTTTTTAATCATTCCTGTTTTCTATTTTACTTCAGGAATGATGTTGAACACCTGCTCGGATGAAACCTCTCTCCTGGATGAAACAATTGATCAATCACTCTCCCAGTGGTGGAAAAGTACACAATTGTCAAAAGTAAAGTTGCCTTAATAGAAAAAGACTAAAGTAAAAATGAAAGTCCCCCAGTAAAATACTACTTGAGTAAAAGTAAAAAATTATTTAGTTTTAAATGTACTTAAATATCAAATGTACATGTACAGTGGGGCAAAAAAGTATATAGTCAGCCACCAATTGTGCAAGTTCTCCCACTTAAAAAGATGAGAGATGCCTGTAATTTTCATCATAGGTACACTTCAACTATGACAGACAAAATGAGAAAAAAAAATCCAGAAAATCACATTGTAGGATTTTTTATGAATTTATTTGCAAATTATGGTGGAAAATAAGTATTTGGTCACCTACAAACAAGCAAGATTTCTGGCTCTCACAGACCTGTAACTTCTTGTTTAAGAGGCTCCTCTGTCCTCCACTCGTTACCTGTATTAACGGCACCTGTTTGAACTTGTTATCAGTATAAAAAGACACCTGTCCACAACCTCAAACAGTCACCCTCCAAACTCCACTATGGCCAAGACCAAAGAGCTGTCAAAGGACACCAAAAACAAAATTGTAGACCTGCACCAGGCTGGGAAGACTGAATCTGCAATAGGTAAGCAGCTTGGTTTGAAGAAATCAACTGGGTGCAATTATTAGGAAATGGAAGACATACAAGACCACTGATAATCTCCCTCGATCTGGGGCTCCACGCAAGATCTCACCCCGTGGGTTCAAAATGATCACAAGAACGGCGAGCAAAAATCCCAGAACCACACGGGGGGGCCTAGTGAATGACCTGCAGAAAGCTGGGACCAAAGTAACAAAGCCTACCATCAGTAACACACTACGCCGCCAGAGACTCAAATCCTGCAGTGCCAGACGTGTCCCCCTGCTTAAGCCAGTACATGTCCAGGCCCGTCGGAAGTTTGCTAGAGAGCATTTGGATGATCCAGAAGTAGATTGGGAGAATGTCATATGGTCAGATGAAACCAAAATATAACTTTTTGGTAAAAACTCAACTCGTCGTGTTTAGAGGACAAAGAATGCTGAGTTGCATCCAAAGAACACCATACCTACTGTGAAGCATGGGGGTGGAAACATCATGTTTTGGGGCTGTTTGTCTGCAAAGGGACCAGGACAACTGATCCGTGTAAAGGAAAGAATGAATGGGGCCATGTATCATGAGATTTTGAGTGAAAACCTCCTTCCATCAGCAAGGGCATTGAAGATGAAACGTGGAAAAGTCTTTGAGCATGACAATGATCCCAAACACACCGCCTGGGCAACGAAGGAGTGGCTTCGTAAGAAGCATTTCAAGGCCCTGGAGTGGCCTAGCCAGTCTCCAGATCTCAACCCCATAGAAAATCTTTGGAGGGAGTTGAAAGTCCGTGTTGCCCAGCAACAGCCCCAAAACATCACTGCTCTAGAGGAGATCTGCATGGAGGAATGGGCCAAAATACCAGCAACCGTGTGTGAAAACCTTGTGAAGACTTACAGAAAACGTTTGACCTCTGTCATTGCCAACAAAGGGCATATAACAAGTATTGGGATAAACTTTTGTTATTGACCAAATACTTATTTTCCACCATAATTTGCAAATCAATTACAATGAACTTGCACAATTGGTGGCTGACTAAATACTTTCTTGCCCCACTGTAATTTCCAAAATACACTTAAGTGTCAAAAGTAAAAGTATGAATCATTTCAAATTCTTTGTATTACACAAATCAGATGGCACCATTTTTTAATATATTTTTTAAATGTATGGATATCCAGGAGCACACTCCAACACCCAGACATCATTTACAAACAAAGCATGTGTGTTTACTGAGTCCACCAGATCAGAGGCAGTAGGGATGACCAGGGATGTTCTCTTGATAAGTGTGAATGGACCATTTTCCTGTCCTTCTCAGCATTCAATATGTAATGAGTAGTTTTGGGTGTCATGGAAAATGTATGGAGTAAAAAGTACATTATTTTATTAAGGAATGTAGTGAAGTAAAAATAAGTCAAATATAAATAGTAAAGTACAGATACCCACTGCCCCCAAAACTACAACTTAAGTACTTTACACCGCTGTACTCTTCCCCCATCCTCACCTCCAGGAATTCCTGGCTGACCATGTTAGTGCTGCATAACCTATTGGAGCCAATGCAAACACAACACTATTTTGGATATCTAGTTTATTCAATTGGTATACTGACTTCCTTTTTGAAAGAAATCTTAAACATATAGCAAAGCAATTGTTCTCCCACAGGTACCCTGTTTATAGTGTCTGGAGGCTATCCAAGGCTTTAAAAGAAATCAAGACAACTACTACACATTTACACAATTGTATTTATTTCACCTTTCATGCTACACAAAGATAAATAGAATAGATTTTTTCAAAACAAATTAAATCTGTTAGTTGGACTTATTGCATCCGTTACTGAAATGGTTGTTCTAATTTGGATGTTTTATGTAGTCTAATGTATTAATCTTTCTAACCCTGGCAGTCATTGTGAATGCAGATTGTGGGTGAATTAAAGTTATAATATTCAGATATCCCCAGTCAGGGTGGATTGCAATTGGAATCAGATATCACTTTGAAGGCCTGCATAATGTGACTTGATGCTGGTTTTGCAGGTAACCAGCATATATTGGTATGCTGGTGACTAGTTTGTGTGTCCAAAACACAACAAAGTCTGGCCACCAGCGAAAACACAACAAAGTCTGGCCACCAGCGAAAACAAAACAAAGTCTGGCCACCAGCGAAAACACAACAGTCTGGCCACCAGAGAAAACACAACAGTCTGGCCACCAGCGAAAACACAAAAGGCTAGCCACAAGTGTAAACAATGAAAAAACACAACAATGGCTGGCCACTAGCGAAAACACAAGAGCGAAAATACAACAAAGGCTGGTCACCAACAAAAACACAACAAAGGCTGGCCACTAGCGAAAACACAAGAGCGAAAATACAACAAAGGCTGGTCACCAACAAAAACGCAACAAAGGCTGGCCACCAGCGAAAACGCAACAAAGGCTGGCCACCAGCGAAAACGCAACAAAGGCTGGCCACCAGCGAAAACGCAACCGGGAAAACACAACAGAGGCTGGTCACCAGCGAAAATGCAACAGAGGTTGGTCACCAGCGAAAATGCAACAGAGGCTGGTCACCAGCGAAAAACGCAACAGAGGCTGGTTACCAGCAAAAAAACGCAACAGAGGCTGGTCACCAGCGAAAAAAGGCAATAAAGGCTGGTTACCAGCGAAAAACGCAACAGAGGCTGGTTACCAGCGAAAAAGGCAACAGAGGCTGGTTACCAGCGAAAAAGGCAACAGAGGCTGGTCACCAGCAAAAAACGCAACAGAGGCTGGTCACCAGCAAAAAACGCAACAGAGGCTGGTCACCAGCGAAAAACGCAACAGAGGCTGGTCACCAGCGAAAAACGCAACAGAGGCTGGTCACCAGCGAAAAACGCAACAGAGGCTGGTCATCAGCGAAAAACGCAACAGAGGCTGGTCACCAGCGAAAAACGCAACAGAGGCTGGTCACCAGCAAAAAACGCAACAGAGGCTGGTCACCAGCAAAAAACGCAACAGAGGCTGGTCACCAGCGAAAAACGCAATAGAGGCTGGTCACCAGCGAAAAACGCAATAGAGGCTGGTCACTAGCGAAAACGCAACAGAGGCTGGTAACCAGCGAAAACATAACAAAGGCCTGTGAAAACACAATGAAGGCTGGTCACCAGCGAAGACACACCAGCGAAAACACGACAACGGCTGGTCACCTGCAAAAGCACAACAAAGGCTGGTCACCTGCAAAAGCACAAAAAAGGCTGGTCACCAGCGAAAGCACAACAAAGGCTGGTCACCAGCGAAAGCACAAAAAGGCTGGTCACCAGCAAAAGCACAACAAAGGCTGGTCACCTGCAAAAGCACAACAAAGGCTGGTCACCTGCAAAAGCACAAAAAAGGCTGGTCACCAGCGAAAGCACAACAAAGGCTGGTCACCATTTCATTTCATTTCAAATTTATTTCAAATTTTATTTGTCACATACACATGGTTAGCAGATGTTAATGCAAGTGTAGCGAAATGCTTGTGCTTCTAGTTCCGACAATGCAGTGATAACCAACAAGTAATCTAACTAACAATTCCAAAACTACTGTCTTATACACAGTGTAAGGGGATAAGGAACATGTACATAAGGATATATGAATGAGTGATGGTACAGAGCAGCATACAGTAGATGGTATCGAGTACAGTATATACATATGAGATGAGTGTGTAGACAAAGTAAACAAAGTGGCATAGTTAAAGTGGCTAGTGATACATGTGTTACATAAGGATGCAGTCGATGATGTAGAGTACAGTATATACATATGCATATGAGATGAATAATGTAGGGTAAGTAACATTATATAAGGTAGCATTGTTTAAAGTGGCTAGTGATATATTTACATCATTTCCCATCAATTCCCATTATTAAAATGGCTGGAGTTGGGTCAGTGTCAATGACAGTGTGTTGGCAGCAGCCACTCAGTGTTAGTGGTGGCTGTTTAACAGTCTGATGGCCTTGAGATAGAAGCTGTTTTTCAGTCTCTCGGTCCCAGCTTTGATGCACCTGTACTGACCTCGCCTTCTGGATGATAGCGGGGTGAACAGGCAGTGGTTCGGGTGGTTGATGTCCTTGATGATCTTTATGGCCTTCCTGTAACAACGGGTGGTGTAGGTGTCCTGGAGGGCAGGTAGTTTGCCCCCGGTGATGCGTTGTGCAGTCCTCACTACCCTCTGGAGAGCCTTACGGTTGAGGGCGGAGCAGTTGCCGTACCAGGCGGTGATACAGCCCGCCAGGATGCTCTCGATTGTGCATCTGTAGAAGTTTGTGAGTGCTTTTGGTGACAAGCCAAATTTCTTCAGCCTCCTGAGGTTGAATAGGCGCTGCTGCGCCTTCTTCACGACGCTGTCAGTGTGAGTGGACCAATTCAGTTTGTCTGTGATGTGTATGAGGAACTTAAAACTAGCTACCCTCTCCACTACTGTTCCATCGATGTGGATAGGGGGGTGTTCCCTCTGCTGTTTCCTGAAGTCCACAATCATCTCCTTAGTTTTGTTGACGTTGAGTGTGAGGTTATTTTCCTGACACCACACTCCGAGGGCCCTCACCTCCTCCCTGTAGGCCGTCTCGTCGTTGTTGGTAATCAAGCCTACCACTGTTGTGTCGTCCGCAAACTTTATGATTGAGTTGTAGGCGTGCGTGGCCACGCAGTCGTGGGTGAACAGGGAGTACAGGAGAGGGCTCAGAACGCACCCTTGTGGGGCCCCCGTGTTGAGGATCAGCGGGGAGGAGATGTTGTTGCCTACCCTCACCACCTGGGGGCGGCCCGTCAGGAAGTCCAGTACCCAGTTGCACAGGGCGGGGTCGAGACCCAGGGTCTCGAGCTTGATGACGAGCTTGGAGGGTACTATGGTGTTGAATGCCGAGCTGTAGTCGAACAGCATTCTCACATAGGTATTCCTCTTGTCCAGGTGGGTTAGGGCAGTGTGCAGTGTGGTTGAGATTGCATCGTCTGTGGACCTATTTGGGCGGTAAGCAAATTGGAGTGGGTCTAGGGTGTCAGGTAGGGTGGAGGTGATATGGTCCTTGACTAGTCTCTCAAAGCACTTCATGATGACGGAAGTGAGTGCTACGGGGTGGTAGTCGTTTAGCTCAGTTACCTTAGCTTTCTTGGGAACAGGAACAATGGTGGCCCTCTTGAAGCATGTGGGAACAGCAGACTGGTATAGGGATTGATTGAATATGTCCGTAAACACACCGGCCAACGAAAGCACAAAAAGGCTGGTCACCAGCAAAAGCACAACAAAGGCTGGTCACCAGCGAAAACAAAACAAAGGCTGGTCACCAGCGAAAACACAATTAAGGCTAGTTACCAGCCTAGGCTGCTCTATGCCTCCCCCCCGCATGGTTACAGCCAAATCAAACACTAAGAGGAGATGTTACAGTAAGATGTTGATAGAGCACCCTCTCCTGGTAGTTCTGCTACAGTACACTGGAAATAATACTCTGACCTAGAGGTTCTTAAGCTTTTTCACCTCGAGACTCAAATGAGAAATGTACCGTCTCCACACGACCCTAATTAAGAAACATAAATGTTTACTCATAACTCGACCCACCTCTCACATGCTCAGGGCACACTTCGGCTCCCAAAACATAGTTTAAGAAACCCTGCTCTCAATTACAAATTATGCAAATATCCCACTTCTGATTTCTTATATTATCCCATGGGATCACATTTTCCGCCATTCCCAAACCCTTTCAGAATATAGATACAGTATGTCAGTTTCTCACATGATGTCCATGCCAAGCTATGATGTTTCAGCATATTCTATATATGAGCGGTCTTCTTCTAGCCTGGGTATCAATCTGTTGGTTGCACCATGCTAAGTAGTTGGAACAATAGCAAACAGGTTTGAGACCAGGCTATTCTTGTTCTACTTTCATCTAAATTCTGACCATTCTGAATGGGACAACCAGGAACATTTATTAATGGACCAGGTGGGTGTTGTTGTTTGGCTTATAGCCTACCTCCAGCGAGGTGAGAGCAACTGTGATATTTATGTTCTCAATGATAAATAAGGTTGTCTTCTGCTGTGAAGCCATGCTTAATTAACCCAGGTCCCTTCCTAGCGACATGGCTAATCTGTATCACAGTAGGCAGCAACTCAGTATGTAATCTGTGTCACAGCAGGCAGGAACTCAGTATGTAATCTGTGTCACAGCAGGCAGGAACTCAGTATGTAATCTGTGTCACAGCAGGCAGGAACTCAGTATGTAATCTGTGTCACAGCAGGCAGAAACTCAGTATGTAAACTGTGTCACAACAGGCAGGAACTCAGTATGTAATCTGTGTCACAGCAGGCAGAAACTCAGTATGTAATCTGTGTCACAGCAGGCAGAAACTCAGTATGTAATCTGTGTCACAGCAGGCAGGAACTCAGTATGTAATCTGTGTCACAGCAGGCAGGAACTCAGTATGTAATCTGTGTCACAGCAGACAGCAACTGTATTCTCCCACCCTCAAGAAAACCAAGTCGATATATACCACAAAACAATGGTTCACGGTCGCAGCTCATGGGTCTCCCAGTACTGTCTGTCTGCAACCCGAACCTGTCTGAGTGACTGATGGCCTCGGTAATGGTGGAAGAGAAATCACCTTTAGATGGGATCTTTCTCAGCATTGACCACCTTCAAGTCAACCATTTCTTAATAAGTCAACAGTCGTGGCAATAAAGATTTTTATTGTGACCACGAAAACGACACAAGATCTTGACAAGCATTACAAATCACTCTGGTATTTTTCACTTTTTTCATTGGTGTCAAAATGTACATTCTTTTATCACCTACAGTAGCAACAGCTTTTTCAATAGAAAAAGGCACGCAATGAAACTAGATGGCACATCTTTACATATCGTAAAGAAGTTTCAAATACAGTACATATACAACGAAGAAAATATGTCTATATTTTTTTGAGGGCTCAGTCAATGCAAATGCAGATCTAAAAGGCAATTCTCCACAACTGTTACAATAAGTGTTCCAAAAGCATCCAAATCCAACATCCAGCAGAGTCCAACCATTCAATAACACCTGCTTTGAGACACCATCCCATCATGTGTTTATGCTGTACATAGCTCAGAGCAGCCATCGGAAAGAAAATAGACCTTTTCGGAAGATAGGCCTTTATTTTCCTTTTTTCTATTTTTGAAATTAAATTCATCCCAGCATAATAGTTCCTGAAAGTGTGCAGCACTGAATGAAGGAGCCTCCACCCCTCTGCTCTCCTCTCTCCGAGATGTGACAGAGCTGGCTTCCTGTGGACTGAACAGTAGCACTGTAGACAGAGAGAATGTGCTTATAAAATGGCATCCGATTACTTGGAAAGTGGGCAGAGGCTTAGCATCTAGGACGCCTCGCAACCTTGGACACCTTTTCCCCATATTCTAAATGCCCAATATAAGTGCACAACTTTTGCCCAGGGCCCATAGGGGTCTAAGTGTACTATACTGGGAATAGTGTGCCATCTAAAAACAGCTAAGGTTCTGTAAATGCCCTCCACAGATAGATGAGCCTATCACTGACTGAACACCAGCCACAGACCATTGTCTGTGTCTCTCCTGAGTTCTCTCCCTCCTGAGGGACTAAACAGCAGCATCAGACTGAATCAGTACATGAAGCACTATCAGCTCTTACAGCTGGTGGGTCCTGTGCTTTGAGTGGACTGGAGGGAGCAGTTCTGAACTGGGGGAGGTAGAGGGGGACACTCCTCATCCCTACCACCGACCCCTCGTCACTGTACTCACTAAACATAGAGTCCTGACTCCCGAGCAAAGGGATGGACTCAACGGACGAGCCCCCTCTCCCCAGAACCATCACCTCTTTGAGAAGCATAGCCCTTGTGTCTTTCCTCCTCCTCCTCCTCCTCCTCCTTCTCACTCTCCTCCTGACAGTCCATCCCCAGGTAGTACAGGTCCTTCTCCTCAATTACCTCTGTCCCCCCATCCCTCTCTCCTCCCAGGGCCTCATCCTCCTGCTCTGAAGTCTCGGAAAACTCCTCGACAGAGTTGTAAGAGCAGGAACGCCGTGGGTCCAGGTCCGACTCTCCGGCTCCGGAATGGGAGATCTCCAGCTCCCACAGGCCTCCGGGGAAGGAGCCCGAGATGTCGGAGTTGTTGCCTGAGAAGTTGCCCTCGTCGCTGGAACTGATGAGGCTGCCCTCTTGCTTGTAGAGGTGTTGGGGGTTGTCAGAGAGAAGCACTGTGGCGTAGGTCACTGACGGCTGGGCTGAGCTCTCCAAACTCCTGGGGAGATCTGGGAGTTGGAGGCTCTCCTCCTCCTCCTCTGGGAGCCCAGGCACCTCTGAGTCCACACAGAGAGCTGGGGAGGAGGCTGGGATCAGATCCTTGTCTGAGCCTGACGTAGGGGGGCCAGTCTTCTCCATGATGGTGGCCTGGGAGATGGTCTCTGAGACGAGGAGTAGTGGCCAGGTTGGTAGGCCCTCTGGGTGGCAGAACAACTGCTCCATAGTGTCAGCCTGGACAAGAAGATAGGAGGAGAGTTAGAACTACAGCAAGGTGAACAAGCCTATTGATTAGATATTACTTTTTCAATACTGTGGCAAGCTGTCCTACACAGCACATGCATTTTTTGGTCTCTATGGTCTCTCACTGTTTTAGTAGCCTGCTATATCTTTAAGTGTTTTTTCATGGCTAAGTGTGTGTGGAGTAGAATTCCTGTACACCTCACCTTCCCGAAGTCAATCCCCTGAGCCCAAGAACAGTTGTTGGGGTTGGGAACATCTTTCCACATAAACTTCTTCATGCTGGGATTCAGACAGAATAGAATTTAACAACAAGGTATGGAGCCTTTGTCTCCAATCCAACACTCTCACTCATATACATTTACAAAGCGTAGTGTGTTTGTGTACGGATGTGTGCTTTGGTGTAGCTAGGACTGAGGGCAGCATGTGTATGTGAAGTGAGCGCCTAACTCACTCACTCTCACCCCCTTTCTCCCACGTTCTCAGAACACATTCAGCCAATCACCATAGTAATTGAGCCCTGAGGACATTCTGTACATTGTTGAAATGTCACGTATAATCGAATTCCATTCCTAATCAATGTGTCTGACTGTGTTCCTCAGATCAATAACTACCTGGAATCACCATTTTAGTCTTAACCACCTGCACAGAGGCAAAAAACATTGATCCTCTCTTTCTAATGTCAGACTCAGTCCAAAAGTAATTTCTGTAAATACACCACTGGTATAGAACAGAACACACCACTGGTATAGAACAGAACACACCACACCACTGGTATAGAACAGAACACACCACTGGTATGGAATAGAACACACCACTGGTATAGAATAGAACACACCACTGGTATAGAATAGAACACACCACTGGTATAGAACAGAACACACCACTGGTATAGAACAGAACACACCACACCTCTGGTATAGAACAGAACATACCACACCACTGGTATAGAACAGAACACACCACTGGTATAGAATAGAACACACCACTGGTATAGAACAGAACACACCACTGGTATAGAACAGAACACACCACACCACTGGTATAGAACAGAACATACCACTGGTATAGAATAGAACACACCACTGGTATAGAATAGAACACACCACTGGTATAGAACAGAACACACCACTGGTATAGAACAGAACACACCACTGGTATAGAACAGAACACACCACACCTCTGGTATAGAACAGAACATACCACACCACTGGTATAGAACAGAACACACCACTGGTATAGAACAGAACACACCACTGGTATAGAATAGAACACACCACTGGTATAGAACAGAACACACCACACCACTGGTATAGAACAGAACATACCACTGGTATAGAATAGAACACACCACTGGTATAGAACAGAACACACCACTGGTATAGAACAGAACACACCACTGGTATAGAACAGAACACACCACACCTCTGGTATAGAACAGAACACACCACTGGTATAGAACAGGACACACCACTGGTATAGAACAGAACACACCACTGGTATAGAACAGAACACACCACACCACTGGTATAGAACAGAACACACCACTGGTATAGAACAGAACACACCACTGGTATGGAACAGAACACACCACTGGTATAGAACAGAACACACCACACCACTGGTATAGAACAGAACACACCACTGGTATAGAACAGAACACACCACACAACTGGTATAGAACAGAACACACCACTGGTATAGTGGTGTGTTCAAACTTTCTACTATTAAACTCGGACAAAACAGAGATGCTTGTTCTAGGTCCCAAGAAACAAAGAGATGTTCTGTTGAATCTGACAATTAATCTTAATGGTTGTACAGTCTCAAATAAAACTGAAGGACCTCGGCGTTACTCTGGACCCTGATCTCTCTTTTGAAGAACATATCAAGACCATTTCGAGGACAGCTTTTTTCCATCTACGTAACATTGCAAAAATCAGAAACTTTCTGTCCAAAAATGATACAGAAAAATTAATCCATGCTTTTGTCACTTCTAGGTTAGACTACTGCAATGCTCTATTTTCCGGCTACCCGGATAAAGCACTAAATAAACTTCAGTTAGTGCTAAATACGGCTGCTAGAATCCTGACTAGAACCAAAAAATTTGATCATATTACTCCAGTGCTAGCCTCTCTACACTGGCTTCCTGTCAAAGCAAGGGCTGATTTCAAGGTTTTACTGCTAACCTACAAAGCATTACATGGGCTTGCTCCTACCTACCTCTCTGATTTGGTCCTGCCGTACATACCTACACGTACGCTACGGTCACAAGACGCAGGCCTCCTAATTGTCCCTAGAATTTCTAAGCAAACAGCTGGAGGCAGGGCTTTCTCCTATAGAGCTCCATTTTTATGGAACGGTCTGCCTACCCATGTCAGAGACGCAAACTCGGTCTCAACCTTTAAGTCTTTACTGAAGACTCATCTCTTCAGTGGGTCATATGATTGAGTGTAGTCTGGCCCAGGAGTGGGAAGGTGAACGGAAAGGCTCTGGAGCAACGAACCGCCCTTGCTGTCTCTGCCTGGCCGGTTCCCCTCTTTTCACTGGGATTCTTTGCCTCTAACCCTGTTACGGGGCTGAGTCACTGGCTTGCTGGGGCTCTCTCGTGCCGTCCCTGGGGGGGTGCGTCACCTGGGTGGGTTGATTCACTGTTGTGGTCGGCCTGTCTGGGTCCCCCCCCTTGGGTTGTACCGTGTCGGAGATCTTTGTGGGCTATACTCGGCCTTGTCTCAGGATGGTAAGTTGGTGGTTGAAGATTTCCCTCTAGTGGTGTGGGGGCTGTGCTTTGGCAAAGTGGGTGGGGTTATATCCGTCCTGTTTGGCCCTGTCCGGGGGTGTCCTCGGATGGGGCCACAGTGTCTCCTGACCCCTCCTGTCTCAGCCTCCAGTATTTATGCTGCAGTAGTTTATGTGTCGGGGGGCTAGGGTCAGTTTGTTTATCTGGAGTACTTCTCCTGTCCTATTCAGGTGTCCTGTGTGAATCTAAGTGTGCGTTCTCTAATTCTCTCCTTCTCTCTTTCTTTCTCTCTCTCGGAGGACCTGAGCCCTAGGACCATGTCCCAGGACTACCTGACATGAGGACTCCTTGCTGTCCCCAGTCCACCTGGCCATGCTCCTGCTCCAGTTTCAACTGTTCTGCCTTACTATTATTCAACCATGCTGGTCATTTATGAACATTTGAACATCTTGGCCACGTTCTGTTATAATCTCCACCCGGCACAGCCAGAAGAGGACTGGCCACCCCACATATGCTCTCTCTAATTCTCTCTTTCTTTCTCTCTCTCGGAGGACCTGAGCCCTAGGACCGTGCCCCAGGACTACCTGACATGATGGCTCCTTGCTGTCCCCAGTCCACCTGACTGTGCTGCTGCTCCAGTTTCAACTGTTCTGCCTTATTATTATTTGACCATGCTGGTCATTTATGAACATTTGAACATCTTGGTCATGTTCTGTTATAATCTCTACCCGGCACAGCCAGAAGAGGACTGGCCACCCCACATAGCCCGGTTCCTCTCTAGGTTTCTTCCTAGGTTTTGGCCTTTCTAGGGAGTTTTTCCTAGCCACCGTGCTTTTACACCTGCATTGTTTGCTGTTTGGGGTTTTAGGCTGGGTTTCTGTACAGCACTTTGAGATATCAGCTGATGTACGAAGGGCTATATAAATAAATTTGATTTGATTTGAACACACCACTGGTATGGAACAGAACACACCACTGGTATAGAACAGAACACACCACACCACTGGTATAGAACAGAACACACCACTGGTATAGAACAGAACACACCACTGGTATAGAACAGAACACACCACACCACTGGTATAGAACAGAACATACCACTGGTATAGAATAGAACACACCACTGGTATAGAACAGAACACACCTCTGGTATAGAACAGAACACACCACACCTCTGGTATAGAACAGAACACACCACTGGTATAGAACAGGACACACCACTGGTATAGAACAGAACACACCACTGGTATAGAACAGAACACACCACTGGTATAGAACAGAACACACCACTGGTATAGAATAGAACACACCACTGGTATAGAACAGAACACACCACACCTCTGGTATAGAACAGAACACACCACACCTCTGGTATAGAACAGAACACACCACACCACTGGTATAGAACAGAACACACCACTGGTATAGAACAGAACACACCACTGGTATAGAATAGAACACACCACTGGTATAGAACAGAACACACCACTGGTATAGAACAGAACACACCACACCACTGGTATAGAACAGAACATACCACTGGTATAGAATAGAACACACCACTGGTATAGAATAGAACACACCACTGGTATAGAACAGAACACACCACTGGTATAGAACAGAACACACCACACCTCTGGTATAGAACAGAACACACCACTGGTATAGAACAGGACACACCACTGGTATAGAACAGAACACACCACTGGTATAGAACAGAACACACCACACCACTGGTATAGAACAGAACACACCACTGGTATAGAACAGAACACACCACTGGTATGGAACAGAACACACCACTGGTATAGAACAGAACACACCACACCACTGGTATAGAACAGAACACACCACTGGTATAGAACAGAACACACCACACAACTGGTATAGAACAGAACACACCACTGGTATAGTGGTGTGTTCAAACTTTCTACTATTAAACTCGGACAAAACAGAGATGCTTGTTCTAGGTCCCAAGAAACAAAGAGATCTTCTGTTGAATCTGACAATTAATCTTAATGGTTGTACAGTCTCAAATAAAACTGAAGGACCTCGGCGTTACTCTGGACCCTGATCTCTCTTTTGAAGAACATATCAAGACCATTTCGAGGACAGCTTTTTTCCATCTACGTAACATTGCAAAAATCAGAAACTTTCTGTCCAAAAATGATACAGAAAAATTAATCCATGCTTTTGTCACTTCTAGGTTAGACTACTGCAATGCTCTATTTTCCGGCTACCCGGATAAAGCACTAAATAAACTTCAGTTAGTGCTAAATACGGCTGCTAGAATCCTGACTAGAACCAAAAAATTTGATCATATTACTCCAGTGCTAGCCTCTCTACACTGGCTTCCTGTCAAAGCAAGGGCTGATTTCAAGGTTTTACTGCTAACCTACAAAGCATTACATGGGCTTGCTCCTACCTACCTCTCTGATTTGGTCCTGCCGTACATACCTACACGTACGCTACGGTCACAAGACGCAGGCCTCCTAATTGTCCCTAGAATTTCTAAGCAAACAGCTGGAGGCAGGGCTTTCTCCTATAGAGCTCCATTTTTATGGAACGGTCTGCCTACCCATGTCAGAGACGCAAACTCGGTCTCAACCTTTAAGTCTTTACTGAAGACTCATCTCTTCAGTGGGTCATATGATTGAGTGTAGTCTGGCCCAGGAGTGGGAAGGTGAACGGAAAGGCTCTGGAGCAACGAACCGCCCTTGCTGTCTCTGCCTGGCCGGTTCCCCTCTTTTCACTGGGATTCTTTGCCTCTAACCCTGTTACGGGGCTGAGTCACTGGCTTGCTGGGGCTCTCTCGTGCCGTCCCTGGGGGGGGTGCGTCACCTGGGTGGGTTGATTCACTGTTGTGGTCGGCCTGTCTGGGTTCCCCCTCCCCCTTGGGTTGTACCGTGTCGGAGATCTTTGTGGGCTATACTCGGCCTTGTCTCAGGATGGTAAGTTGGTGGTTGAAGATTTCCCTCTAGTGGTGTGGGGGCTGTGCTTTGGCAAAGTGGGTGGGGTTATATCCGTCCTGTTTGGCCCTGTCCGGGGTGTCCTCGGATGGGGCCACAGTGTCTCCTGACCCCTCCTGTCTCAGCCTCCAGTATTTATGCTGCAGTAGTTTATGTGTCGGG